>NW_027009677.1:0-40000 GCF_036934945.1 Oncorhynchus masou masou
CCCTCTACTGTATATAGCCCCTCTACTGTATATAGCCTCTCTACTGTATATAGCCTCTCTACTCTATATAGCCCCTCTACTGTATATAACCTCTCTACTGTATATAGCCCTCACTACTGTATATAGCCCCTCTACTGTATATAACCTCTTTACTGTATATAGCCTCTCTACTTTCTAGGTTAGCTAGCCAGCTATTGTCGTTCTTTCAACGTAACGTAACGTAATCAACACTGCTAGCTAGCCAGCTAGCCCCGAATAGCAGCACTGTAGAAACTATTACACTCGACGGAACGACTTGATTAGTGTAGTGTCAACAACGCAGCCACTGCCAGCTAGCCTACAAAGTCAACAACGCAGCCACTGCCAGCTAGCCTACTCCAGCAGTACTGTATCATTTCAATCATTTTAGTCAATAAGATTCTTGCTACGAAACTTAACTTTCTGAACATTCGAGACGTGTAGTCCACTTGTCATTCCAATCTCCTTTGCATTAGCGTAGCCTCTTCTGTAGCCTGTCAACTATGTGTCTATCTATCCCTGTTCTCTCCTCTCTGCACAGACCATACAAACGCTCCACACTCGCGTGGCCGCGGCCACCCTAATCTGGTGGTCCCAGCGCGCACGACCCACGTGGAGTTCCAGGTCTCCGGTAGCCTCTGGAACTGCCGATCTGCGGCCAACAAGGCAGAGTTCATCTCAGCCTATGCCTCCCTCCAGTCCCTCGACTTCTTGGCACTGACGGAAACATGGATCACCACAGATAACACTGCTACTCCTACTGCTCTCTCTTCGTCCGCCCACGTGTTCTCGCACACCCTGAGAGCTTCTGGTCAGCGGGGTGGTGGCACCGGGATCCTCATCTCTCCCAAGTGGTCATTCTCTCTCTCTCCCTTACCCATCTGTCTATCGCCTCCTTTGAATTCCATGCTGTCACAGTTACCAGCCCTTTCAAGCTTAACATCCTTATCCTTTATCGCCCTCCAGGTTCCCTCGGAGAGTTCATCAATGAGCTTGATGCCTTGATAAGCTCCTTTCCTGAGGACGGCCCACCTCTCACAGTCCTGGGCGACTTTAACCTCCCCACGTCTACCTTTGACTCATTCCTCTCTGCCTCCTTCTTTCCACTCCTCTCCTCTTTGACCTCACCCTCTCACCTTCCCCCCTACTCACAAGGCAGGCAATACGCCGACCTCATCTTTACTAGATGCTGTTCTTCCACTAACCTCATTGCAACTCCCCTCCAAGTCTCCGACCACTACCTTGTATCCTTTTCCTCTCGCTCTCATCCAACACTTCCCACACTGCCCCTACTCGATGGTATCGCGCCGTCCCAACCTTCGCTCTCTCTCTCCCCGCTACTCTCTCCTCTTCCATCCTATCATCTCTTCCCTCTGCTCATACCTTCTCCAACCTATCTCCTGATTCTGCCTCCTCAACCCTCCTCTCTTCCCTTTCTGCATCCTTTGACTCTCTATGTCCCCTATCCTCCAGGCCGGCTCGGTCCTCCCCTCCCGCCTCCGTGGCTCGACGACTCATTGCGAGCTCACAGAACAGTGCTCCGGGCAGCCGAGTGGAAATGGAGGAAAACTCGCCTCCCTGCGGACCTGGCATCCTTTCACTCCCTCCTCTCTACATTTTCCTCCTCTGTCTCTGCTGCTAAAGCCACTTTCTACCACTCTAAATTCCAAGCATCTGCCTCTAACCCTAGGAAGCTCTTTGCCACCTTCTCCTCCCTCCTGAATCCTCCTCCCCCTCCCCCTCCTCCCTCTCTGCAGATGACTTTGTCAACCATTTTGAAAAGAAGGTCGACGACATCCGATCCTTGTTTGCTAAGTCAAACGACACCGCTGGTTCTGCTCACACTGCCCTACCCTGTGCTCTGACCTCTTTCTCCCCTCTCTCTCCAGATGAAATCTCGCTTCTTGTGATGGCCGGCCGCCCAACAACCTGCCCGCTTGACCCTATCCCCTCCTCTCTTCTCCAGACCATTTCCGGAGACCTTCTCCCTTACCTCACCTCGCTCATCAACTCATCCCTGACCGCTGGCTACGTCCCTTCCGTCTTCAAGACAGCGAGAGTTGCACCCTTCTGAAAAAACCTACACTCGATCCCTCCGATGTCAACAACTACAGACCAGTATCCCTTCTTTCTTTCTCTCCAAAACTCTTGAACGTGCCGTCCTTGGCCAGCTCTCCCGCTATCTCTCTCAGAATGACCTTCTTGATCCAAATCAGTCAGGTTTCAAGACTAGTCATTCAACTGAGACTGCTCTTCTCTGTATCACGGAGGCGCTCCGCACTGCTAAAGCTAACTCTCTCTCCTCTGCTCTCATCCTTCTAGACCTATCGGCTGCCTTCGATACTGTGAACCATCAGATCCTCCTCTCCACCCTCTCCGAGTTGGGCATCTCCGGCGCGGCCCACGCTTGGATTGCGTCCTACCTGACAGGTCGCTCCTACCAGGTGGCGTGGCGAGAATCTGTCTCCTCGCCACGCGCTCTCACCACTGGTGTCCCCCAGGGCTCTGTTCTAGGCCCTCTCCTATTCTCGCTATACACCAAGTCACTTGGCTCTGTCATAACCTCACATGGTCTCTCCTATCATTGCTATGCAGACGACACACAATTAATCTTCTCCTTTCCCCTTCTGATGACCAGGTGGCGAATCGCATCTCTGCATGTCTGGCAGACATATCAGTGTGGATGACGGATCACCACCTCAAGCTGAACCTCGGCAAGACGGAGCTGCTCTTCCTCCCGGGGAAGGACTGCCCGCTCCATGATCTCGCCATCACGGTTGACAACTCCATTGTGTCCTCCTCCCAGAGCGCTAAGAACCTTGGCGTGATCCTGGACAACACCCTGTCGTTCTCAACTAACATCAAGGCGGTGGCCCGTTCCTGTAGGTTCATGCTCTACAACATCCGCAGAGTACGACCCTGCCTCACACAGGAAGCGGCGCAGGTCCTAATCCAGGCACTTGTCATCTCCCGTCTGGATTACTGCAACTCGCTGTTGGCTGGGCTCCCTGCCTGTGCCATTAAACCCCTACAACTCATCCAGAACGCCACAGCCCGTCTGGTGTTCAACCTTCCCAAGTTCTCTCACGTCACCCCGCTCCTCCGCTCTCTCCACTGGCTTCCAGTTGAAGCTCGCATCCGCTACAAGACCATGGTGCTTGCCTACGGAGCTGTGAGGGGAACGGCACCGCAGTACCTCCAGGCTCTGATCAGGCCCTACACCCAAACAAGGGCACTGCGTTCATCCACCTCTGGCCTGCTCGCCTCCCTACCTCTGAGGAAGTACAGTTCCCGCTCAGCCCAGTCAAAACTGTTCGCTGCTCTGGCCCCCCAATGGTGGAACAAACTCCCTCACGACGCCAGGACAGCGGAGTCAATCACCACCTTCCGGAGACACCTGAAACCCCACCTCTTCAAGGAATACCTAGGATAGGATAAAGTAATCCTTCTCACCCCCCCCCTTAAATGATCTAGATGCACTATTGTAAAGTGGCTGTTCCACTGGATGTCAGAAGGTGAATTCACCAATTTGTAAGTCGCTCTGGATAAGAGCGTCTGCTAAATGACTTAAATGTAAATGTAAATGTACTGTATATAGCCTCTCTACTGTATATAGCCTCTCTACTGTATATAGCCTCACTACTGTATATAGCCTGTCTTTTTACTGTTGTTTTATTTCTTTACTTACCTATTGTCACGTAATTTAATATAGCCTTTGTAATTTAATCTAGACCTTGTAATTGAATATATCCTGTGTAATTGAATATAGCCTTTGTAATTGAATATAGCCATTGTAATTGAATATAGCCATTGTAATTGAATACAACCTTTGTAATTGAATATAGTCTTTGTGTAACGATGTATGCTGAGAGGCAGGAAGTAAGTTCAGTGAGTGAATACATTTAATTAATAAATGAACAAAACAAGAAACACAAACAGCGCACCGACATGAAACAGGAACAATGACAACAAGAAACCAAAGGGAGTGACATATAAAGGGCAGGTAATCAAGGAGGTGATGGTGTCCAGGTGAGTGTCATTATGCTGCGTACCACTGGTGACAGGTGTGCTCCCTAACGAGCAGTCTGGTGACCTAGAGAAAGGAGAGGGAGCACACGTGACACTTTGTAATTGATTATAGCCATTGTAAATTAATATAGCCTTTGCAATTTAATCTTTGTAATTACATTTTTGTAATTGAATCTAGCCTTTGTATTTGAATATAGCCATTGTCATTTCATCTAGCCTTTGTAATTGAATCTAGCCTTTTTAACGTAATCTAGCCTTTGTAATTGAATATATCCTTTGTAATTGAATATATCCTTTGTAATTGAATCTAGCCTTTAATTGAATATATCCTTTTGTAATTGAATATATCCTTTGTAATTGAATATATCCTTTGTAATTGAATCTAGCCTTTTTAACGTAATCTAGCCTTTGTAATTGAATCTAGCCTTTGTAATTGAATATATCCTTTATCATTTAATCTAGCCTTTAATTGAATCCAGCCTTTGTAATTGAATCTAGCCTTTGTAATTGAATATATCCTTTGTCATTTAATCTCGCCTTTGTAATTGAATATATCATTTTTAATTTAATCTAGCCTTTGTAATTGAATATATACTTTTTAATTGAATCTAGCCTTTGTAATTAAATCCAGCCTTTGTAATTGAATCTATCCTTTTTAATTGAATCTAGCCTTTGTAATTGAATCTAGCCTTTTTAATTTAATCTAGCCTTTGGAATTGAATATGTCCTTTCTAAATTAATCTAGACTTTGTAATTAAATCTAACCTTTGTCATTTAATCTAGCCTTTGTAATTGAATCTAGCCTTTGTCTTTTAATGTAGCCTTTGTCATTTAATCTAGCCTTTGTAATTGAATCTAGCCTTTTTAACGTAATCTAGTCTTTGTAATTGAATATGTCCTTTCTAAATTAATCTAGACTTTGTAATTAAATCTAACCTTTGTAATTAAACCTAACCTTTGTAAATTAATCTAGCCTTTGTCATTTAATCTCGCCTTTGTAAATTAATCTAGCCTTTGTAATTGAATCTAGGCCAAGATAAAATTGCACTACTATAGACCAGAGCCCTATTCCCTATATAGTGCACTACTATAGACCAGAGCCCTGTTTCCTATATAGTGTACTACTATAGACCAGAGCCCTATTCCCTATATAGTGGTACTACTATAGACCATAGCCCTATTCCCTATATAGTGGCACTACTATAGACCAGAGCCCTATTCCCTATATAGTGGCACTACTATAGACCAGAGCCCTGTTCCCTATATAGTGCACTACTATAGACCAGAGCCCTATTCCCTATATAGTGGCACTACTATAGACCAGAGCCCTGTTCCCTATATAATGGTACTACTATAGACCAGAGTATCAGGCTGTAGAGAAAGACTGTAGAGTATCAGACTATAGAGTATCAGGCTATAGAGTATCAGGCTATAGAGTATCAGACTATAGAGTATCAGACTATAGAGTATCAGACTATAGAGTATCAGACTATAGAGTATCAGGCTATAGAGTATCAGACTATAGAGTATCAGACTATAGAGTATCAGGCTATAGAGTATCAGACTATAGAGTATCAGACTATAGAGTATCAGACTATAGAGTATCAGGCTATAGAGTATCAGACTATAGAGTATCAGGCTATAGAGTATCAGGCTATAGAGTATCAGACTATAGAGTATCAGACTATAGAGATAAGACTATAGAGTATCAGACTATAGAGTATCAGACTATAGAGTATCAGGCTATAGAGTATCAGGCTATAGAGTATCAGACTATAGAGTATCAGACTATAGAGTATCAGACTATAGAGTATCAGACTATAGAGTATCAGACTATAGAGTATCAGACTATATAGTATCAGACTATAGAGTATCAGACTATATAGTATCAGGCTATAGAGTATCAGACTATATAGTATCAGACTATAGAGTATCAGACTATATAGTATCAGGCTATAGAGTATCAGACTATAGAGTATCAGACTATAGAGTATCAGACTATAGAGTATCAGGCTATAGAGTATCAGACTATATAGTATCAGACTATAGAGTATCAGACTATATAGTATCAGACTATAGAGTATCAGACTATAGAATATCAGACTATAGAGTATCAGGCTATAGAGTATCAGGCTATAGAGTATCAGACTATAGAGTATCAGACTATATAGTATCAGACTATAGAGTATCAGGCTATAGAGTATCAGGCTATAGAGTATCAGGCTGTAGAGAAAGACGATACCTAGTCCGTTGTACAACTGAATACATTCAACTGAAATGTGTCTTCTGCATTTAACCAAACTCCTCTGAAATCAGAGAGGTGCGGAGGGGAACAGTGGGTGAACTGCCGTGTTCAGGGGAACAGTGGGTTAACTGCCTTGTTCAGGGGAACAGTGGGTTAACTGCCTTGTTCAGGGGAACAGTGGGTTAACTGCCTTGTTCAGGGGAACAGTGGGTTAACTGCCTTGCTCAGGAGCAGAACGACAGATTTTTACCTTGTCAACTCAGGGATTCGATCCAGCAACCTTTTGGTTACTGGCCCAATGCTCTAACAACCACTAGGCTACCTGCTCTAACCACTAAGCTTCCTGCTCTAACCACTAGGCTACCTGCTCTAACCACTAGGCTACCTGCTCTAACCACTAGGCTACCTGCTCTAACCACTAGGCTACCTGCTCTAACCACTACGCTACCTGCTCTAACCACTAGACTACCTGTCTCTAACCACTAGGCTACCTGCTCTAACCACTACGCTACCTGTCTCTAACCACTAGGCTACCTGCTCTAACCACTAGGCTACCTGCTCTAACCACTAGGCTACCTGCTCTAACCACTACGCTACCTGCTCTAACCACTAGACTACCTGCTCTAACCACTAGGCTACCTGCTCTAACCACTAGGCTACCTGCTCTAACCACTAGGCTACCTGCTCTAACCACTACGCTACCTGCCTCGACCACTAGGCTACCTGCTCTAACCACTACGCTACCTGCTCTAACCACTAGGCTACCTGCTCTAACCACTAGGCTACCTGCTCTAACCACTACGCTACCTGCTCTAACCACTAGGCTACCTGCTCTAACCACTACGCTACCTGCTCTAACCACTAGGCTACCTGCTCTAACCACTGCGCTACCTGCTCTAACCACTACGCTACCTGCTCTAACCACTAGGCTACCTGCTCTAACCACTCAGGCTACCTGCTCTAACCACTAGGCTACCTGCCTCGACCACTAGGCTACCTGCTCTAACCACTAGGCTACCTGCTCTAACCACTAGGCTACCTGCTCTAACCACTACGCTACCTGCCTCGACCACTAGGCTACCTGCTCTAACCACTAGGCTACCTGCTCTAACCACTACGCTACCTGCTCTAACCACTAGGCTACCTGCTCTGACCACTACGCTACCTGCTCTAACCACTAGGCTACCGCAGCAGGCTGTAGAGAGGCAGCAGAGAGGCAGCAGGCTGTAGAGAGGCAGCAGGCTGTAGAGAGGCAGCAGGCTGTAGAGAGGCAGCAGGCTGTAGAGAGGCAGCAGGCTGTCGAGAGGCAGCAGGTTGTCGAGCGGCAGCAGGCTGTCGAGAGGCAGCAGGCTGTCGAGAGGCAGCAGTATTTAGAGAGGCAGCAGGCTATAGAGAGGCAGCAGGCTGTAGAGAAGCATGAGACTGTAGAGAAGCAGCAGAGAGACAGCAGGCTGTAGAGAGGCAGCAGATCGGCAGCAGGCTGTCGAGAAGCAGCAGAGAGGCAGCAGACTGTAGAGAGGCAGCAGGCTGTAGAGAGGCAGCAGGCTGTAGAGAAGCAGCAGACTGTAGAGAAGCAGCAGAGAGACAGCAGGCTGTAGAGAGGCAGCAGATAGGCAGCAGGCTGTAGAGAGGCAGCAGAGAGGCAGCACGCTGTAGAGAGGCAGCACGCTGTAGAGGCAGCAGGCTGTAGAGAGGCAGCAGGCTGTAGAGAGGCAGCGGGCTATAGAGAAGCAGCAGACTGTAGAGAAGCAGCAGAGAGACAGCAGGCTGTAGAGAGGCAGCAGATAGGCAGCAGGCTGTAGAGAGGCAGCAGAGCGGCAGCAGACTGTAGAGAGGCAGCAGGCTGTAGAGAGGCAGCAGGCTGTAGAGAGGCAGCAGGCTGCAGAGAAGCAGCAGGCTGTAGAGAAGCAGCAGAGAGGCAGCAGGCTGCAGAGAAGCAGCAGAGAGGCAGCAGGCTGTAGAGAAGCAGCAGAGAGGCAGCAGGCTGCAGAGAAGCAGCAGAGAGGCAGCAGGCTGTAGAGAAGCAGCAGAGAGGCAGCAGGCTGTAGAGAGGCAGCAGGCTGCAGAGAAGCAGCAGGCTGTAGAGAAGCAGCAGAGAGGCAGCAGGCTGCAGAGAAGCAGCAGAGAGGCAGCAGGCTGTAGAGAAGCAGCAGAGAGGCAGCAGGCTGTAGAGAAGCAGCAGATAGGCAGCAGGCTGTAGAGAAGCAGCAGGCTGTAGAGAGGCAGCAATTGCAGAGAAGCAGCAGAGGAACCAGGCTGTAGAGTGGCAGTAGGCTGTAGAGAGGCAGCAGGCTGTAGAGCGGCAGCAGACTGTAGAGAGGCAGCAGGCTGTAGAGAAGCAGCAGACTGTAGAGAGGCAGCAGGCTGCAGAGAGGCAGCAGACTGTATAGAGGCAGCAGACTGTATAGAGGCAGCAGACTGTATAGAGGCAGCAGGCTGTAGAGAAGCAGCAGAGAGGTAGCAGGCTGTAGAGACGCAGCAGGCTGTAGAGAGACAGCAGGCTGTAGAGAAGCAGCAGGCTGTAGAGAGGCAGCAGGCTGTAGAGAGGCAGCAGAGAGGTAGCAGGCTGTAGAGAGACAGCAGGCTGTAGAGAGGCAGCAGGCTGTAGAGAAGCAGCAGAGAGGCAGCAGGCTGTAGAGAAGTAGCAGAGAGGCAGCAGGCTGTAGAGAAGTAGCAGAGAGGCAGCAGGCTGTAGAGAAGCAGCAGAGAGGCAGCAGGCTGTTGAGAAGCAGCAGGCTGTAGAGAGGCAGCAGAGAGGCAGCAGGCTGTAGAGAAGTAGCAGAGAGGCAGCAGGCTGTAGAGAGGCAGCAGAGAGGCAGCAGACTGTAGAGAAGCAGCAGAGAGGCAGCAGGCTGTTGAGAAGCAGCAGGCTGTAGAGAAGCAGCAGAGATGCAGCAGGCTGTAGAGAGGCAGCAGGCTGTAGAGAGGCAGCAGGCTGTAGAGAAGCAGCAGAGAGGCAGCAGGCTGTAGAGAAGCTGTAGAGAGGCAGCAGGCTGTAGAGAAGCTGTAGAGAGGAACCAGGCTGTAGAGAAGCAGCAGGCTGTAGAGAAGCAGCAGAGAGGCAGCAGGCTGTGGAGAAGCTGTAGAGAGGCAGCAGACTGTAGAGAAGCTGTAGAGAGGCAGCAGACTGTAGAGAAGCAGCAGTCTGTAGAGAAGCAGCAGAGAGGCAGCATGCTGTAGAGAAGCAGCAGGCTGTAGAGATGCAGCAGGCTGTAGAGAAGCAGCAGAGAGGCAACAGGCTGTAGAGAAGCTGTAGAGAGGCAGCAGGCTGTAGAGAAGCAGCAGGCTGTAGAGAAGCAGCAGAGAGGCAGCAGGCTGTAGAGAAGCAGCAGGCTGTAGAGAAGCAGCAGGCTGTAGAGAAGCTGTAGAGAGGCAGCAGGCTGTAGAGAAGCAGCAGGCTGTAGAGAAGCAGCAGAGAGGCAGCAGGCTGTAGAGAAGCAGCAGGCTGTAGAGAGGCAGCAGGCTGTAGAAAAGCAGCAGAGAGGCAGCAGGCTGTAGAGAAGCTGTAGAGAGGCAGCAGGCTGTAGAGAAGCAGCAGAGAGGCAGCAGGCTGTAGAGAAGCAGCAGAGAGGCAGCAGGCTGTAGAGAAGCAGCAGGCTGTAGAGAGGCAGCAGGCTGTAGAGAGGCAGCAGGCTGTAGAGAGGCAGCAGGCTGTAGAGAGGCAGCAGGCTGTAGAGAGGCAGCAGGCTGTAGAGAGGCAGCAGGCTGCAGAGAGGCTGCAGAGAGGCAGCAGGCTGCAGAGAGGCAGCAGAGAGGCAGCAGGCTGCAGAGAGGCAGCAGGCTGTAGAGAAGCAGCAGAGAGGCAGCAGGCTGCAGAGAAGCAGCAGAGAGGCAGCAGGCTGTAGAGAAGTAGCAGGCTGTAGAGAGGCAGCAGGCTGTAGAGAGGCAGCAGACTGTAGAGAGGCAGCAGGCTGTAGAGAGGCAGCAGGCTGTAGAGAAGCAGCAGGCTGTAGAGAGGCAGCAGGCTGTAGAGAGGCAGCAGACTGTAGAGAGGCAGCAGACTGTAGAGAGGCAGCAGAGAGGTAGCAGGCTGTAGAGAGGCAGCAGACTGTAGAGAGGCAGCAGAGAGGTAGCAGGCTGTAGAGAGGCAGCAGACTGTAGAGAGGCAGCAGGCTGTAGAGAAGTAGCAGGCTGTAGAGAGGCAGCAGGCTGTAGAGAGGCAGCAGACTGTAGAGAGGCAGCAGGCTGTAGAGAAGCAGCAGGCTGTAGAGAGGCAGCAGGCTGTAGAGAGGCAGCAGACTGTAGAGAGGCAGCAGACTGTAGAGAGGCAGCAGAGAGGCAGCAGGCTGTAGAGAGGCAGCAGACTGTAGAGAGGCAGCAGACTGTAGAGAGGCAGCAGAGAGGTAGCAGGCTGTAGAGAGGCAGCAGACTGTAGAGAAGCAGCAGACTGTAGAGAGGCAGCAGACTGTAGAGAGGCAGCAGAGAGGTAGCAGGCTGTAGAGAGGCAGCAGGCTGTAGAGAAGCAGCAGGCTGTAGAGAGGCAGCAGGCTGTAGAGAGGCAGCAGGCTGTAGAGAGGCAGCAGGCTGTAGAGAGGCAGCAGAGAGGCAGCAGGCTGTAGAGAAGTAGCAGAGAGGCAGCAGGCTGTAGAGAAGCAGCAGAGAGGCAGCAGGCTGTAGAGAAGCAGCAGGCTGTAGAGAGACAGCAGGCTGTAGAGAAGCAGCAGGCTGTAGAGAGGCAGCAGGCTGTAGAGAGGCAGCAGACAGGCAGCAGGCTGTAGAGAAGTAGCAGAGAGGCAGCAGGCTGTAGAGAAGCAGCAGAGAGGCAGCAGGCTGTAGAGAAGCAGCAGGCTGTAGAGAGACAGCAGGCTGTAGAGAAGCAGCAGGCTGTGAGAGGCAGCAGGCTGTAGAGAGGCAGCAGACAGGCAGCAGGCTGTAGAGAAGTAGCAGAGAGGCAGCAGGCTGTAGAGAAGCAGCAGAGAGGCAGCAGGCTGTAGAGAAGCAGCAGGCTGTAGAGAGACAGCAGGCTGTAGAGAAGCAGCAGGCTGTAGAGAAGCTGTAGAGAGGAAGCAGTCTGTAGAGAAGCAGCAGGCTGTAGAGAAGCAGCAGGCTGTAGAGAAGCTGTAGAGAGGCAGCAGTCTGTAGAGAAGCAGCAGGCTGTAGAGAGACAGCAGGCTGTAGAGAGGCAGCAGGCTGTAGAGAAGCTGTAGAGAGGCAGCAGTCTGTAGAGAAGCAGCAGGCTGTAGAGAAGCAGCAGGCTGTAGAGAGGCAGCAGGCTGTAGAGAGGCAGCAGACTGTAGAGAAGCAGCAGGCTGTAGAGAAGCAGCAGAGATCTGCCCCCTGCTTGGGAAAGACCCAGCCCCTCTACCAGGTCCCCCAGCCCATCTCCTCTGCCCTCCCAGCCCCTCTCCCAGTCCTGACCCCCTGCATGGGAAGGAACCAGCCCCTCTACCATGCCCCCCAGCCCCTCTCATCTGGCCTCCCAGCCCCTCTGCCAACCCCCCGCTTGGAAAAGGCCCAGTCCCTCTCCTCTGCCCTCCCAGTCCCTCTCTCAGCCCTAACCCCCTGCTAGGGAAAGGCCCAGTTCCTCAGCCCTCCCAGTCCCTGTCTCAGCCCTCCCAGTCCCTCTCCCAGCCCTCCCAGTCCCTCTCCCAGCCCTCCCAGTCCCTCTCCCAGCCCTCCCAGTCCCTCTCTCAGCCCCTCCCAGTCCTCCTCTCAGCCCTCCTAGTCCCTCTCCCAGCCCCTCCCAGTCCCTCTCTCAGCCCTCCCAGTCCCTCTCTCAGCTCCCTCCCAGTCCCTCTCCCAGCCCTCCCTGTCCCTCTCCAGCCACTCCCAGTCCCTCTCCCAGCCTCCCCCGAGTCCCTCCTCCCAGCCCTCCCAGTCCCTCTCTCAGCCCCGCCCAGTTCCTCTCTCAGGCCTCCCAGTCTCTCTCTCAGCCCTACCAGTCTCTCTCAGCCCTGCCAGTCCCCTCTCTCAGCCCTCCCAGTCCCTCTCTCAGCCCTCCCAGTCCCCTCTCTCAGCCCTCAGTCCCTCTCTCAGCCCTCCCAGTCCCTCTCTCAGCCCTCCCAGTCCCTCTCTCAGCCCTCCTGTCCCTCTCCCAGCCCTCCCAGTCCCTCTCTGAGCCTCCCAGTCCCTCTCTCAGGCCTCCCAGTCCCTCTCCCAGCCCTCCCAGTCCCTCTACTTTCAGCCCTACCAGTCCCTCTCTCAGCCCTCCCAGTCCCTCTCCCACCCTCATCCCAGTCCCTCTCTCCATCTCTCCCTATCTGAGCCCTCCCAGTCCCTCTCTCAGGCCCCTCCCAGTCTCCTCTATCATCCAGCCCTCCCAGTCCCTCTCTCAGCCCCTCCCAGTCCCTCTCTCAGCCCTCCATTTCTCCTCACTCCAGCCCTCCCAGTCCCTCTCTGAGCCTCCCTATCCATCTCTGAGCTCTCCCTCCTCAGTCCCTCTCTCAGCCCTCCCAGTCCCTCTCTCAGCCCCATGTCTCCATCTCTTCCCTGCACAATCATCCTCTCTCCTCTCCCAGTCCCTCTCCCATTTCCCTCACAATCATCCATCTCTCCCTCTCTCAGCCCCATGTCTCCATCTCTCTCCCTATCATCAGCTCTCCCAGTCTCTCTACCTCCATCTCCCACAATCATCCATCTCCCTCTCTCAGCCCTCCCAGTCCCTCTCCACTATCATCCCAGTCCCTCTCTCTGCCCCATGTCCCAGTCCCCTCTCAGCCCTCCCAGTCCTCTCTCACCAGCCATCCCATGTCCCTCATTCTCCCAGCCAATCATCCATCTCTCCCTCTCTCAGCCCCATGTCTCCTCTCCCAGCCCAATCAGTCCCCTCTCAGCCCTCCCATGTCTCCATCAGCCCTCCCAGTCCCTCTCCCTCCATCTTCCAGTCCCTCTGTCTCCTCCCAGTCCCTCAATCATCCATCTCTCCCTCTCTCAGCCCTCCCAGTCTCTCATCTCTCCAGTCTATCTCCAACTCTCCCTCTCTCAGCCCCATGTCTCCCTCTCTCCCCTCTCAGCCATCTCTCCCTCTCTCAGCCCCATGTCTCCATCTCTCCACTATCCCAGTCTCCTCTCTCAGCCCCCCATGTCTCCCTCTCTCCAGGCCTATCATCCCTCTCTCAGCCCTCCCAGTCCCTCTCTCCATCCCTCCCTATCATCCATCTCTCCCCTCTCAGCCCCATGTCTCCAGTCCCTCTCTCAGCCCTCCCAGTCTCCCTCTCTCCACCCTCCCAGTCCCTCTCTCAGCCCCTCCCCTATCATCCCTCACTCTCAGCCCTCCCAGTCCCTCTCTCAGCCCTCCCAGTCCCTCTAGCTCAATCCCAGTCCCTATCATCCATCTCTCCCTCTCCAGCCCCATTTCTCCATCTCTCCACTAACATCCAGCTCTCCCAGTCCCTCTCCATCTCCCATCCACTCCCTATCATCCATCTCTCCCTCTCTCAGCCCCATGTCTCCATCTCCAGCTATCCAAACTCCCAGTCCCTCTCCTCAGCCCCCCATGTCTCCATCATTTCCCTGCACAATCATCCATCTCTCCCTCTCTCAGTCCCATGTCTCCATCATTTCCCTGCACAATCATCCATCTCTCCCTCTCTCAGCCCCATGTCCATCCCTCTCCCACTATCATGAACTCTCCTCTCTCAGCCCCATGTCTCCATCTACTTCCCTCCCAATCCCTCTCTCAGCCCTCTCTCCCTCTCTCTCCATCCCATGTCTCCATCTCTCCAGCCATCAAACTCTCCCTCTCTCAGCCCCATGTCTCCATCATTCTCAATCATCCAGTCTCTCTCAGTCCCATGTCTCCATCTCTCCACAATCATCCATCTCTCCCTCTCCCAGCCCCATGTCAGCCATCTCTCCACTATCAGCCCTCCTCTCCCTCTCTCAGCCCCATGTCTCCATCTCTTCCCTGCACAATCCATCTCTCCCTCCCTCCCTCTCAGCCCCATGTCTCTCTCATCTCTCCTATCATCCTCTCTCCTCTCCAGCCCATGTCTCTCTCTATCATCCAGTCTCCTCTCTCTCAGCCCCATGTCTCCATCTCTACCCTATCATCCATCTCTCCCTCTCTCAGCCCCCCAGTCCCTCTCTCAGCCTCTCTCCACTAGCCCTCCCATCCATTTCTCCCTCTCTCAGCCCCCATGTCTCTCTCTACCCTATGGTCCATCTCTCCCTCTCCTCAGTCCCAATCTCTCCAACCCTCCACTATCATCCATCTCTCCCCTCCCAATTCCTCTCCACTATCATCCCAGCCCTCTCCCTCTCTCAGCCATGTCTCCATCTCTCCACTATCATCCAGCTCTCCCTCTCTCAATCTCTCCACTATCATCCAGCTCTCCCTCTCTCAGCCCATGTCTCCATCTCTCCACTAACATCCAGCTCTCCCTCGCTCAGCCTCATGTCTCCATCCCTCCACTATTGTCCATCTCTCCCTCTCTCAGCCCCATGTCTCCATCTCTCCACTAACATCCAGCTCTCCTCTCCCAGCCTCATGTCTCCATCCCTCTCACCATTATCCATCTCTCCTCTCTCAGCCCCATGTCTCCATCTCTCCACCATCCATCAGTCCCTCTCTCAGCCCCATGTCTCCTCGAAATTTCCCTGCACAATCATCCATCTACTTCTCTCAGCCCCATGTCTCCATCTCTCCAGCCCTCCCATGTCCCTCTCCCACCCTCCTCAGCCCCATGTCTCCATCCCTCCCTGCACAATCATCCATCTCTCCCTCTCTCAGCCCCAGTCTCCATCTCTCTGGCTATCCCACCTCTCCTCTCTCAGCCCATGTCTCCATCCCACTATCATCCATCCCAGTCCCTCTCTCAGCCCCATGTCTCCATCTCTCCACTATCATCCAGGTCTCCCTCTCTCAGCCCCATGTCTCCATCTCTCCACTATCATCCAGCTCTCCCAGTTCCTCTCCCAGCCCCAGTCTCCATCTCTCCAGCTATCATCCAGTCTCCCTCTCTCAGCCCCTCTCCAGTCCCTCTACCCAGCCCTCCCATCTCCTCTCTCAGCCCCATTTCTCCATCTCTCAGCCCTCATCCAGTTCTTCTCTCTCAGCCCTCCCAGTTCCTCTCCAGCTATCATCCAGTCCCTCTCTCTGCCCCATGTCTCCATCTCTACCCCTATCATCCATCTCCCTCTCTCAGCCCTCCCAGTCCCTCTCAGCCCTCCCAGTCCCTCTCCCAGCCCTCCCAGTCCCTCTCTCAGCCCTCCCAGTTCCTCTCTCAGCCCTCCCAGTCCCTCTCTCAGCCCTCCCAGTCCCTCTCTCAGCCCTCCCAGTCCCTCTCCCTGCCCTCCCAGTCCCTCTCTCAGCCCTCCCAGTCCCTCTCCCAGCCCTCCCAGTCCCTCTCTCAGCCCCTCCCAGTCCCTCTCTCACTCCTCCCAGTCCCTCTCTCAGGCCTCCCAGTCCCTCTCTCACTCCTCCCAGTCCCTCTCTCAGCCCTCCCAGTCCCTCTCTCAGCCCTCCCAGTCCCTCTACCAGCCCTAACCCCCTGCTGTTCCTGATTTACAACTAGAAGGTGTCTGTAGTTTACAGTGTCTGTCCAGAGGGCCTGAGGTGTTGGTTGGCCACTCCCAGGTTATTCCCCCTGGTCTCTGGTTCCTGACTGCTCCCCACCTCTCAGCAGCGTAACACACCACCACCCAACCTCCTCTCAGCAGCGTAACACACCACCACCCAACCTCCTCTCAGCAGCGTAACACACCACCACCCAACCTCCTCTCAGCAGCGTAACACACCACCACCCAACCTCCTCTCAGAGGCGTAACACACCACCACCCAACCTCCCTCTCAGTGGCGTAACACACCACCCAACCTCCTCTCAGCAGCGTAACACACCACCACCCAACCTCCTCTCAGCAGTGTAACACACCACCACCCAACCTCCTCTCAGCAGCGTAACACACCACCACCCAACCTCCTCTCAGTGGCGTAACACACCACCCAACCTCCTCTCAGCAGTGTAACACACCACCACCCAACCTCCTCTCAGCAGTGTAACACACCACCACCCAACCTCCTCTCAGTGGCGTAACACACCACCACCCAACCTCCTCTCAGCAGAGTAACACACCACCACCCAACCTTCCTCTCAGTGGCGTAACACACCACCACCCAACCTCCTCTCAGCAGTGTAACACACCACCACCCAACCTCCTCTCAGTGGCGTGACACACCACCCAACCTCCTCTCGAGTGTTCACATCACTCATAGCAGTGTAACACCACCACCCAACCTCCTCGCCCAGTGTAACACACCACCACCCCAACCTCACTCTCAGCAGTGTAACACACCACCACCCAACCTCCTCTCAGCAGCCGTAACACACCACCGCAACCTCCTCAGGAAACAACACACACCACCCAACCTCCTCTCAGCAGCGTAACACACCACCACCCAGCATCTCGTCTCAGCTCAAGGCTCGTCCAGCTCCACACACTTACACACAGCGACTCGTCAACTCACACACTTTACACACAGCGACTCGTCAACTCACGCACTTACACACAGCGACTCGTCAACTCACGCACTTTACACAGCGACTCGTCAACTCCGCACGCACTTACACACAGCGACTCGTCAACTCACGCACTTACACACAGCGACCGTCAACTCACGCACTTACACACAGCCACTCGTCAACTCACGCACTTTACACACAGCGACTCGTCAGCTCACGCATTTACACACACAGCGACTCGTCAACTCACGCACCACACACAGCGACTCGTCAACTCACGCACTTACACACAACGACAACGCACTTTACACACAGCGGTTCGTCAACTCACGCACTTACACACAGCGCTCGTCAACTCACGCACTTACACAGCGACTCGTCAACTCACGCACTTACACACAGCGACTCGTCAACTCACGCACTTTACACACAGCGACTCGTCAACTCACGCACTTACACACCGCGACTCGTCAACTCACGCACTTACACACAGCGACTGCGTCAACTCACTCACTTACACACGCGACTCGTCAACTCACTCACTTACACACAGCGACCAACTCACTCACTTACACACCGCGACTCGTCAACTCACGCACTTACACACAGCGACTCGTCAACTCACGCACTTACACACAGCGACTGCGTCCAACTCACGCACTTACACACAGCGACTCGTCAACTCACGCACTTACACACAGCGACTGCGTCCAACTCACGCACTTACACACAGCGACCAACTCACGCACTTACACACAGCGACTCGTCAACTCACGCACTACACACAACGACTCACAACTCACGCACTTACACACACAGCGAGCGCTCGTCAACTCACGCACTTACACACAGCGACCGTCAACTCACGCACTTACACACAGCGGCTCGTCAACTCACGCACTTACACACAGCGACCTCGTCAACTCACGCACTTACACACAGCGACTCGTCAACTCACGCACTTACACACAGCGACTCGTCAACTCACGCACTTACACACAGCGACTCATCAACTCACGCACTTACACACAGCGGCTCGTTAACTCACTCACTTACACACAGCGACTCGTCAACTCACGCACTTACACACCGCGACTCGTCAACTCACGCACTCTACACACAGCGACGTCAACTCACGCACTTACACACAGCGACTCCGTCAAGCTCACCCACCTACACACAGCGAGCTCGTCAATCAGCACTTACACAGCGACTTCCGTCAACTCACGCACTTACACACAGCGACTCGTCAACGACCAGCTTTCTGCTCGGCTCTGACAGCCTTGAAAAACTAGGTTGAAATGACCCAATGGTAGTGTCACATGAAGGATCCACGCTGTGACCCAATAATAAATATGATGAAAGGTTTGTTGAGGAACTGTTCAGAGTGATAGTAACATCTCAACTTTCACCGTGCGTGAGAAGAGCATCTGTGGTGTCACGTCTAAATCCTCCTTCTCCTCTCAAGGTGTGTAACTGTATCCGATTGACACTTTATGAATCCACAGCTGTCAGATAAGAAATGCCTGAAGGTTATGGCATTCTTCCATAGGAGTTACTATCTGTGTCCCTTCTTACTGATAGGTGGGTACAGTTTACGTACACTCAGGTTGGAGTCATTAAAACTCGTTTTTCAAACCACCCCACAAAGTTCTTGTTAACAAACTATAGTTTTGGCAAGTTTTACATCTAGTTTGTGTATGACAGGTCATTCTTTCCAACAATTGTTTACAGACAGATTATTTCACTTATAATGCACTGTATCACAATTCCAGTGGGTCAGAAGTTTACATACACTAAGTTGACTGTGCCTTTTAAACAGCTTGGAAAAAGTCCAGACAATTATGTCATGGCTTTGGAAGCTTCTGGTAGGCTAATTGACATCATTTGAGTCAGTGGAGGTGTACCTGTGGATGTATTTCAAGGCCTACCTTCAAACTCAGTGCCTCTATGCTTGACATCACGGGAAAATCAAAATAAATCAGCCAAGACCTCAGGACATAATTGTAGACCCTCCACAAGTCTGGTTCATCATTGGGAGTACCTAAAACCTGAAGGTACCACATTCATCTGTACAAACAATAGTATGCAAGTATAAACCCCATGGGACCACGCAGCCGTCATACCGCTCAGGAAGGTGACGCGTTCTGTCTCCTAGAGATGAACGACTTTGGTGTAAAAAGTGCAAATCAATCCCAGAACAGAGGGAAGGGGAGGCTTGCAAGCTGAAGAACATCCCAACCGTGAAGCACGGGGTGGCAGCATCATGTTGTGGGGGTCCTTTGCTGCAGGAGGGACTGGTGGCCCTTCCACAAAATAGATGGCTTCATGAGGAAGGGAAATTATGTGGTTATATTGAAGCAACATCTCAAGGCATCAGTCAGGAAGCTAAAGCTTGGTCGCAAATGGGTCTTCCAAATGGACAATGACCCTAAGCATACTTCCAAAGTTGTGGCAAAATGGCATAAGGACAGCAAAGTCAAGGTATTGGAGTGGCCATCACAACGCCCTGACCTCAATCCTATAGACAATGTGGGTAGAATTTAAAAGGAAAAAAGGAGGCCGACAAACCTGACTCAGTTACAGCTCTGTCAAGAGGAATGGGCCAAAAAATCACTCAAATTATTGTGGAAAGCTTGTGGAAGGCTACCTGAAACGTTTGTCCCAAGTTAAACAAATGAATGGCAATGCTACCAAATACTAATTGAGTGTAAACTACTGACCCACTGGGAATGTGATGAAAGAAATACAAGCTGAAATAAAATCACTCTCTCTAACTATTATTCTGACATTTCCACATTCTTAAAAATGAAGTGGTGATCCTAACTGACCTAAGACAGGAATTTTTTATTAGAATAAATGTCAGGAATTGTGAAAACAGAGTTTGAATCTATTTGGCTGAGGTGTATGTAAACTTCTGACTTCAACTGTATGTGGTGGGAACTGTGTGCCCAGGGTTGGAGTGGGGTGGGACTTGGTAGGCTTAGTACCCCACTGGGATGGGGAGTGTGTGTGTGTGTGTGTGTGTGTGTGTGTGTGTGTGTGTGTGTGTGTGTGTGTGTGTGTGTGTGTGTGTGTGTGTGTGTGTGTGTGTGTGTGTGTGTGTGTGTGTGTGTGTGTGTGTGTGTGTCCTCCTCACACACCCATGTCACATTCTATGGGCATCCCCTTTCTGTGACATTTGCAGGCTTTAGTTAGACAGAGCAACAGAGTTGCAACGCAGTGGTGACAGGGTATGAACAGAGCTCGTGTATCCCGCTGTCACTTTACAGTGGAAGCAGGAATGAGGTCACCCAGAAACCCAAAACATAATGTTTAGTTAGAGTGTGATAGAAACAAGTCCTCTCCCTGCCCCCTCCCCCTCGACTCTCTCTCTTCTGTCTCTTTTTGTCTCTTTATTTTCTTCTTTTTCCTTTATAATTTATTTAACTGGTGGCCCTTCACAAAATAGATGGCTTCATGAGGAAGGGAAATTATGTGGTTATATTGAAGCAACATCTCAAAGGCATCCAGTCAGGAAGCTAAAGCTTGGTCGCAAATGGGTCTTCCAAATGGACAATGACCCTAAGCCTACTTCCAAAGTTGTAGTCAGTTAACAAGTCAGTTAAGAACAAACCTTTATTTACAACGACAGGCAAAAAGAGCTCCTGTGGAGATGAGGCTGGGATTCATTTTTAAAAAAAAATATATTTTTTTTTAAATAACCTATAAATATAGGACAAAACACACATCACGACAAGAGACAACACAACACTACATAAAGAGAGACCTAAAGACAACAACATAGCAAGACAGCAACACATGACAACACAACATGGTAGCAACACACCATGACAACAACATGGTACCAACACAACATGGTAGCTGCACAAAACATGATACAAACATTATTGGACACAGACAACAGCACAAAGGGCAAGAAGGTAGAGACAAATAATACATCACACAAAGAAGACACAACTGTCAGTAAGCGGGCCCATGACTGAGTCTTTCAATGAAAAGATTGAGATTAAATCAGTCCAATTTGAGGGTTTGTTGCAGCTCGTTCCAGTCGCTAGCTGCAGCGAACTGAAAAGAGGAGCGACCCAGGATGTGTTTGTGCTTTGGGGACCTTTAACAGAATGTGACTGGCAGAACGAGTGTTGTATGTGGAGGATGAGGGGGCAGTAGATATCTCAGATGGGGCGGGGGGGGGGGAGTGAGGCCTAGGGGGTTATAAATATAAGCATCAACCAGTGGGTCTTGTGACGGGTATACAGAGATGACCAGTTCACAGAGGAGTATAGAGTGAAGTGATGTGTCCCATAAGGAGCATTGGTGGCAAATCTGATGGCCGAATGGTAAAGAACATCTCGCTCGAGAGCACCCTTACCTGCCGATCTATAAATTATGTCTCCTTAATCTAGCATGGATAGGATGGTCCTCTGAATCAGGGTTAGTTTGACAGCTGGGGTGAAAGAGGAGTGATTGCGATAGAGGAAACCAAGTCTAGATTTAAAATTAGCCTGCAAACCAGAGAGAATACTATAGACATCAAGAAAGCCAGTCAGTTTATTATTGACAAGTTTTTCAACACTTTTGATAAACAGGGCAAAATAGAAATAGGCCTATATCAGTTAGGATCAGCCCGTCTGTCCAACACTCAACTATCACCTCTGTCTCTCTCTCTCTCTCTCTCTGTCTCTGTCTCTCTCTCTCTCTCTCTGTCTCTCTCGCTCACTCATCACTCACTCACTCACTCACTCACTCACTCCACTCACTCACTCACTCACTACCTCTGAATGCTAGAATCCCAGGTTCCACAGAGGGTGGTGTGGTAATAATTGTGTGCTATGACACATTCACGGCACGACCCATCGATGAAGAACACCAGTGCCAGTAACAGATCCAGAGCGTGTTCATACCAGATCACTGAACCTCCACTGTGGTCTGGCATATCAACATTGCCTATAGAAACTGTAGAGGAGACGTGATGTTTTAAATAAAAATAAAAAATATCAACGTGTGACTGTGATGACACCATTGTACACACAGACAATGCAGCTCTGCAGCTACATACGAGGTGTTTAGCTCAGCAGGTCTTGTGGTACACAGAGAGAGATTTTAATTTTTATTGTTTATTTCACTTTTGTATAATATTGCTTTGCAATGTTATCGTGTTTCCCCATGCCAATAAAGCCCTTTAAATTGAATTGAATTGAATTGAGACCTGTGTTCAAACCCTTGTGGCAATGCTCTGCCAGAGACTGACAGATGAGTCGTAGTAGATCTACAAAAAAACTTTCAGAGAGTATGTTTAGGCCTTCAGTTTATCCTATGAGCCACAGCACTCCCCTCCCCCAACACCTATAGCTTAGTTTACTTGAGCAGTGCAATAGCCATTGTATTAACACCATTGTATTGGATTTAAACCAGGGTTGTTTTAGTCCTGGGTGATTAATGAGTTGATAGAGGGATTTGGGCTGATGTTTACCCAGAGATTGGTTCCTTCACTGGGAGGACAAGAAAGCCTGTTGGCCTCCTTTTCATCCACGCTCAGTGTTAGTCAATACGGAAGTCGCCATATTTACCCAGGGCTCTCTGTTCAAAAACCTCCCAGACTCAGTCTGCTCTTCCCACAATGCCTGATGTCTAAAGTCTACCATTCATTAAGAAGTGTAGGAGAGATTGTTATTGTGGTGGGATACAGTAGAGGAGGGGAGGTCTGTGTGCTCACTACAACCGTTTTGAAACCATGTACAGCAGAGGAGGTCTATGTGCTCACTACAACCGTTTTAAACCATGTACAGCAGAGGGGAGGTCTATGTGCTCACTACAACCGTTTTAAACCATGTACAGCAGAGGAGGGGAGGTCTATGTGCTCACTACAACCGTTTTAAACCATGTACAGCAGAGGGGAGGTCTATGTGCTCACTACAACCGTTTTAAACCATGTACAGCAGAGGAGGGGAGGTCTATGTGCTCACTACAACCGTTTTAAACCATGCACAGTAGAGGGAGGTCTATGTGCTCACTGCAACCGTTTGTCTGATGTCAGTGGAACTGCCTGAATTGTAATGTAAATTACGTTGAAATGCAACCTACTCAAATAACCTGCCCTCCCCCTCCCTCCCTCCTCCCCCTCCCTCCCCTCCCCTCCCTCCCTCCCTCCCTCCCCTCCCTCCCTCCCCCTCCCTCCCTCCCCCTCCCTCCCTCCCTCCCTCCCTCCTCCCTCCCTCCCTGCCTCCTCCCTCCCTCCCTCCCTCCCCCCTCCCTCCCTCCCTCCCCTCCTCCCTCCCTCCCTCCCTCCTCCCTCCCTCCCCCTCCCCCCCCTGCCTCCCTCCCTCCCTGCCTCCCTCCCTCCCTCCCTCCCTCCCCCCCTCCCTCCCCTCCCCCTCCCTCCCTACCTCCCCCTCCCTCCCTCCCTCCCTGTCTCCTCCCTACCTCCCTCCCTCCCTCCCTACCTCCCTCCCTACCTCCCTCCCTCCCTCCCTCCCTCCCCCTCCCCCTCCTCTCCCTCCCTCCCTCCCTCCCTCCCTCCCTCCCTCCCTCCCCGCCCCTCTCCCTCCCTCCCTCCCTCCCTGCCCCCCTCCCTCTCTCCCTCCCTCCTCCCTCCTCCCTCTCTCCCTCCCCTCCCTCCCTCCCTCCCCCTCCCTCCCTCCCTACCTCCCTCCCTCCCTCCCTCCCCCCCTGCCTCCCTCCTCCCCCTCCCTCCCCCTCCCTCCCTCTCCCCTCCCTGTCTCCCTCCCTCCCTGTCTCCCCCCTCCCTCCTCCCCTCCCTCCCCCTCCCTCTCCCCCTCCCCTCCCTCCCTCCCTCCCTCCCCTCCCTCCCTCCCTCCCTCCTCCTCCCTCTCTCCCTCCCTCCCTCCCTCCCTCCCTCCCTCCCTCCCTCCCTCCCTCCCTCCCTGTCTCCCCTCCCTCCCTCCCTCCCTCCTCCTCCCTCCCTCCCTCCCTCCCTCCCTCCCTCCTCCCCTCCCTCCCTCCCTGTCTCGGTGAGCTAATCCTGTCGGACGGGTAGGGGTACCGGCGAATCTCTGTTCTGCCGGCTGTGAATGGATGACATTACTCAACCTGCTCAGCCAGTCTGGTGAGCTGGAGAGAGAGCAGTGTACAGCCATAGAGATAGCCTCATTCTCCATTAGTATCTATGGTGAGAGGCTAATGCTAATGCTAGCATAGCTGAAGTATAGAAGTGTGTTTGTGTGCTATACAGACCTCCTAAGGAACTCCCTCTTCCCCAGGCATTGTTTACATTATTAGGACAAGCTACCTGTGCAGGTACGACTTGTGTGGAGGAGTGATTGAGAACCAAGCAAACCTTCCAAGTCGCTCTAGTGAACAACTACTGTCATGTAAAGTGCCTGGTCAGATCACTGCATTCTGTTACATCATAGGATGTTATCAGTGTCGACATCCTGTCTGTCTTTTGCCTACATCCCAAATTACATTGTGTCTGTCTTTTGCCTACATCCCAAATTACATTGTGTCTGTCTTTTGCCTACATCCCAAATTACATTGTGTCTGTATTTTGCCTATATCCCAAATTACATCCTGTCTGTCTTTTGCCTACATCCCAAATTACATCCTGTCTGTCTTTTGCCTACATCCCAAATTACATTGTGTCTGTCTTTTGCCTTACATCCCAAATTACATCCTGTTCCTTGCAAAAGTTCTGGGTAAATGTAGTGCACTATGTCGAGCAATCAACCTCAACTCTGAACTGTGAAGCCAGTTCCACTACATTTTATCATTGTTCCCCCTAATCAGGGACTGATCCAGACCTGGGACACCAGGTGGGTGATTCCCCTCTAATCAGGGACTGATCCAGACATGGGACACCAGGTGGGTGATTCCCCTCTAGTCAGGGACTGATCCAGACCTGGGACACCAGGTGGGTGATTCCCCCTCTAATCAGGGACTGATTTAGACCTGGGACACCAGGTGGGCGATTCCCCTCTAATCAGGGGACTGATTTAGACCTGGGACACCAGGTGGGTGATTCCCCTCAATCAGGGACTGATTTTGACCTGGGACACCAGGTGGGTGATTCCCTCAATCAGGGACTGATTTAGACCTGGGACACCAGGTGGGTGATTCCCTAATCAGGGACTGATCCAGACCTGGGACACCAGGTGGTGATTCCCCTCTAATCAGGGACTGATCCAGACCTGGGACACCAGGTGGGTGATTCCCCTCTAATCAGGGACTGATCCAGACCTGGGACACCAGGTGGGTGATTCCCCTCTAATCAGGGACTGATTTAGACCTGGGACACCAGGTGGGTGATTCCCTCTAATCAGGGACTGATCCAGACCTGGGACACCAGGTGGGGATTCCCCTCAATCAGGGGACTGGATTAGGCCTGGGACACCAGGTGGGTGATTCCCCTCTAATCAGGGACTGATTTAGACCTGGGACACCAGGTGGGTGATTCCCCTCTAATCAGGGACTGATTTAGACCTGGGACACCAGGTGGGTGATTCCCCTCCAATCAGGGACTGGATTTAGACCTGGGACACCAGGTGGGCGATTCCCCTCTAATCAGGGACTGATTTAGACCTGGGACACCAGGTGGGTGATTCCCCTCTAATCAGGGACTGATCCAGACCTGGGACACCAGGTGGGTGATTCCCCTCTAATCAGGGACTGATCCAGACCTGGGACACCAGGTGGGCGATTCCCCTCTAATCAGGGACTGATTTAGACCTGGGACACCAGGTGGGTGATTCCCCCTCTAATCAGGGACTGATTTAGGCCTGGGACACCAGGTGGGTGATTCCCCCCTCTAATCAGGGACTGATCCAGACCTGGGACACCAGGTGGGTGATTCCCCTCTAATCAGGGACTGGACCTGGGACACCAGGTGGGTGATTCCCCTCTAATCAGGGACTGATTTAGACCTGGGACACCAGGTGGGCAATTCCCCTCTGTCAGGGACTGATTTAGACCTGGGACACCAGGTGGGTGATTCCCCTCTAATCAGGGACTGATCAGACCTGGGACACCAGGTGGGTGATTCCCCCTCCTAATCAGGGACTGATCCAGACCTGGGACACCAGGTGGGCGATTTCTAATCAGGGACTGATTTAGACCTGGGACACCAGGTGGGTGATTCCCCCTCCTAATCAGGGACTGATTTGGGCCTGGGACACCAGGTGGGTGATTCCCCCTCTAATCAGGGACTGATCCAGACCTGGGACACCAGGTGGGTGATTCCCCTCTAATCAGGGACTGGTTGGAGACCTGGGACACCAGGTGGGTGATTCCCCCTCCTGAATCAGGGGACTGAGTCAGACCTGGGACACCAGGTGGGTGATTCCCCTCTAATCAGGGACTGATCCAGACCTGGGACACCAGGTGGGTGATTCCCCCTCTAATCAGGGAATGATTTAGACCTGGGACACCAGGTGGGCGATTCCCCTCCTAATCAGGGACTGATCAGACCTGGGACACCAGGTGTATGCGATTTAATGATCAGGTAGAACAGAAAACCGCAGGACTCTGGACCTCGAGGGTCAGAGTTGAGAACCTCTGATGTAGGGAATGGGATGCATACATTGTCTTTTAGATGACCACCCGACCAAGGACTGACCAGAATGACTTGACATCATTGACTTAGAACACAGGTGTGTACTACAGGAGGCTGGTGGCACCTTGGTTGGGGAGGACAGGTCGTGGTAATGGCAGGGAGTGGAATCAGTGGAATGGCATCAAACACGTGGTTTCTAGATGTTTGATGCCATTCCATTCACTCCATAGCATGTAATTATGAACGGCATGCTCAAAGCTCTGGAAAAACGACGATGGTCAACAGAAACTATCAATGGCATCCAAACATTGAACTGAAGAGGGTTTACTGAAATTTCAGAGTTGTCTATTTGTTCCACTAAATGTTACATAACAAAAATATCTATTTAATTTCCTTTGGATAATGTGGGGCTTTTACCTCCTATGTGCTGTGAGGAATAATACAACTAGATAGTTAATTGAGACTGTCATGGAAGTCCCTGGTTCATTGAGACTGTCATGGAAGTCCCTGGTTCATTGAGACTGTTAAGAAGGTCCCTGGTTAATTGAGACTGTTATGGAAGTCCCTGGTTCATTGAGACTGTTAAGGAAGTCCCTGGTTCATTGGAGACTGTTAAGGAAGTCCCTGGTTCATTGAGACTGTCATGGAAGTCCCTGGTTCATTGAGACTGTTATGGAAGTCCCTGGTTCATTGAGACTGTCATGGAAGTCCCTAGTTCATTGAGACTGTCATGGAAGTCCCTGGTTCATTGAGACTGTTAAGGAAGTCCTGGTTCATTGAGACTGTTAAGGAAGTCCCTGGTTCATTGAGACTGTCATGGAAGTCCCTGGTTCATTGAGACTGTCATGGAAGTCCCTGGTTCATTGAGACTGTCATGGAAGTCCCTGGTTCATTGAGACTGTTATGGAGGTCCCTGGTTCATTGAGACTGTCATGGAAGTCCCTGGTTCATTGAGACTGTCATGGAAGTCCTGGTTCATTGAGACTGTTAAGAAGGTCCTGGTTAATTGAGACTGTTATGGAAGTCCCTGGTTCATTGAGACTGTTAAGGAAGTCCCTGGTTCATTGAGACTGTTATGGAGGTCCCTGGTTCATTGAGACTGTTAAGGAAGTCCCTGGTTCATTGAGACTGTCATGGAAGTCCCTGGTTCATTGAGACTGTTATGGAAGTCCCTGGTTCATTGAGACTGTCATGGAAGTCCCTGGTTCATTGAGACTGTCATGGAAGTCCCTGGTTCATTGAGACTGTCATGGAAGTCCTGGTTCATTGAGACCGTTATGGAGGTCCCTGGTTCATTGAGACTGTCATGGAAGTCCCTGGTTCATTGAGACTGTCATGGAAGTCCCTGGTTCATTGAGACTGTTAAGAAGGTCCTGGTTCATTGAGACTGTTATGGAAGTCCCTGGTTCATTGAGACTGTTATGGAGGTCCCTGGTTCATTGAGACTGTTAAGGAAGTCCCTGGTTCATTGGAGACTGTTATGGAGGTCCCTGGTTCATTGAGACTGTCATGGAAGTCCCTGGTTCATTGAGACTGTTATGGAAGTCCCTGGTTTATTGAGACTGTCATGGAAGTCCCTGGTTCATTGAGACTGTTATGGAAGTCCCTGGTTCATTGAGACTGTTATGGAAGTCCCTGGTTCATTGAGACTGTTATGGAAGTCCCTGGTTCATTGAGACTGTCATGGAAGACCCTGGTTCATTGACAAGGCCAAGTGACTGCCGTCACAGTCTATTGGGCCTTCAGCATCTCACCACTCCTGTCTCTCTCTCTGGTGCTGTCTCTTTCTCTGCTCCTGTCTCTCTGCTCTGTCTCTCTCTGCTCCTGTCTCTCTCTGCTCCTGTCTCTCTCTCTCTGCTCCTGTCTCTCTGCTCCTGTCTCTCTCTCTCTGCTCCTGTCTCTCTCTGCCCTGTCTCTCTCTCTGCTCCTGTCTCTCTCTGCTCCTGTCTCTGTCACCACTCCTGTCTCTCTGGTGCTGTCTCTCTCTGCTCTTGACCCTCCGCCTGCCCCTCTGCCTGCCCTGCCGGGGAAGCTGGGTCCGCGGTTTGTGGGGCGATTTAAAATCCTGGGGAGACTGAACGAGGTGTGTTACAGGTTACAGCTTCCCCCGATTACCGTATTAACCCCTCGTTCCATGTGTCTCTCCTCAGGCCGGTGGTGGCTGGTCCGCTCCAGGAGTCTGAGGTGCGGGAGGCCCCTCAGCCCCCTCTAGATAGAGGGGGCCCTGGCGTACCTCGTTCGCTCTATACTGGATTCGGCGTCGGGCGAGGGGCCTTCAGTATCTCATGGAGTGGGAGGGGTACAGGTCCGGAGAGGTGCTGTGTACCGGTCGAGGACGTGTTGGACCCTTCAATGCTGCAGGAGTTCCACCGTCTTCGTCCGGATTGCTCTGCACCCTCGCCCCCGGGTTGTCCCCGAAGGTCCGTGTCGAAGCGTTGCTGGAGCCGCGTCAAGGGGGGGGGTACTGTCACGACTTCCTCTCCTTGTTCGTTCGGCGGTCGAAGTCACCGACCTTCTAGCCTTCCCTGATCCACTTTTTCATTTTCCAATGGTCTTCCATCACACCTGGTTCCAATCCCATCAATTAAATGTTGTGTATTTAACCCTCTCATGTCCTTGTCGGTAATCGTTTCTTGTTGTGCTTATACGGTTTGCTGGTATTTTACCGGGTTTTTGGTTGACCCATTTATTGTATTGTTCTGTTGACGGTGGTTTATGGATATTAAACGACGCCGTTGTAAATCAGTTTCCTGACTTCTCTGCCGCCAGTAGCTCACTACACTTCACTAGCTCAACGAAACTGAAAATCATCTGTTCTTCAGTCAAGAGTTACCCGCACGAGAGTGAGAAGACAGCTGTCTATTCGGATGTTCTGTGTTGTATTTGAATTGGCCTCTGCCTGCTGATCGTCCAGTGAGAGACAATCAAGATCTCACTATTCTGTAAATCTGTGTTAAGCTCTGGGATAAAGAGCGTCTGCTGAATGACTCAGATGTAAAGGTAAGAAGGCTGTATGGATTTCGTCACCTCACTAATCATGACAGATGACAGCAATGCAGAGACGGAGATGGTAAGACATGAATCAATCAGAGGAATATGATGTTGTATTGAGTAATGTTCACTCAACCAGTCAGTCACAACATGTCATAACATGCCTTTTATGAGGAGAGGAGGGGGGTGTGTGTGTGTGTGTAATCTCTAGGATGTCGGTTGTTTCGGTCGTGGTGGCATCATGTCCTTACTTGCTACTGTGCCACTTTAGCTAACGTGTGTCCCGAGTTTATCTATCTCTCTCTCACACACACACACACACACACACACACACACACACACACACACCCTTCATCCCCCAGTGAGAACATCACCCCCACCTGATTCCCAGACAAGGACACGCCCAATCTAGGATCTCCCAGCCAATCACATCCCAGAATGCAAATGTATCATTCTATATTCAGATATAAACATGCTTAGCTGTCATTTTTCAAGACCCAAGGATCCAACAGACACAGAGCTTTCGGGTGTCCCAATAGCTTCTATCCTCATCTCCTCATCACCTTTCCTTCATGACCTCTGGTCTAAATGGACTGGAAGGTTGAACTAGAACACCAGGAAGTGTGTTATTGACCCTCAGTGGGGGTCACATGAGAACCAAGAGGAAAGAAGGATGTTTCTGTATTTTGAGAGAATTGTACATATTAAATGGAAAATAATGGCTGATATCACAGTAGAAGGAGTCTGTCACCTAATCAACAACGACCAGTGTGCATCTGACACCAGTGGAGGCTGCTGATTGGAGGGGACGGCTCATAGTAATGTCTGAAACGGAATCAATGGAATGGCATCAATCACGTGTTTTCAACATTCCAATTGATAACATTCCAATTGACTCAATTCCAGACATCATTATGAGCAGTCCTCCAATCAGCAGCCTCCACTGTCGGACACCTGATGATGAAACAATGACCATCTGTCACATAGACTGAAACCCTGACTATTCCCTTTGTTTTTTATACTGCTCTGCTTCTGGCTGTCTATTACCTATCTATAGTCACTTTTCCCCTACCTACATGTGTAAATGACCTCGACTAACCAGTACCCCACACACACTGACTCAGTACCGGTACACCCTGTATATAGCCTCCACTGACTCTGTACCCCTGCACACTGACTCCAGTACCGGTACACCCTGTATATAGCCTCCACACTGACTCTGTACCCTGCACACTGACTCAGTACCGGTACACCCTGTATATAGCCTCCACACTGACTCTGTACCCCTACACACTGACTCAGTACCGGTACACCCTGTATATAGCCTCCACACTGACTCTGTACCCTTGCACACTGACTCAGTACCCGGTACACCCTGTATATAGCCTCCACACTGACTCTGTACCCCTGCACTGACTCTGTGCGGTACACCCTGTATATAGCCTCCCACTGACTCTGTACCCCTGCACACTGACTCAGTACCGGTACACCCTGTATATAGCCTCCACACTGACTCTGTACCCCTGCACACTGACTCAGTACCGGTACACCCTGTATATAGCCTCCACCACTGACTCTGTACCCCTGCACACTGACTCAGTACCGGTACACCCTGTATATAGCCTCCACACTGACTCTGTACCCTTGCACACTGACTCAGTACCGGTACACCCTGTATATAGCCTCCACACTGACTCTGTACCCCTGCACACTGACTCAGTACCGGTACACCCTGTATATAGCCTCCACACTGACTCTGTACCCTCCACACTGACTCAGTGCGGGTACACCCTGTATCTGTAGCCTCCACACTGACTCTGTACCCCTGCACACTGACTCAGTACCGGTACACCCTGTATATACCTCCACACTGACTCTGTACCCCTGCACACTGACTCTGTACCGCTACACCCTGTATATAGCCTCCACACTGACTCTGTACCCCTCCACACTGACTCAGTACCGGTACACCCTGTATAGCCTCCACACTGACTCTGTACCCCTGCACACTGACTCAGTACCGGTACACCCTGTATATAGCCTCCACACTGACTCTGTACCCCTCCACACTGACTCTGTACCGGTACACCCTGTATATAGCCTCCACTGACTCTGTACCCCTGCACACTGACTCAGAGTACCGGTACACCCTGTGCTATAGCCTCCACACTGACTCTGTACCCCTGCACACTGACTCAGTACCGGTACACCCTGTACTCTGTATAGCCTCCACACTGACTCTGTACCCCTCCACACTGACTCAGTACCCCTACACACTGACTCTGTACCCCTCCACACTGACTCTGTACCCCTCACACTGACTCTGTACCTCCACACTGACTCTGTACCCCTCCACTGACTCTGTACCCCTCCACACTGACTCTGTACCCCTCCACACTGACTCTGTACCCCTCCACACTGACTCTGTACCCCTCCACACTGACTCAGTACCCGGTCCACCCTGACTCTGTGCCCCTCCACACTGACTCTGTACCCCTCCACACTGACTCTGTACCCCTCCACACTGACTCTGTACCCCTCCACACTGACTCTGTACCCCTCCACACTGACTCTGTAGCCTCCACACTGACTCTGTACCCCTGCACACTGACTCAGTACCGGTACACCCTGTATATAACCTCCACACTGACTCTGTACCCCTCCACACTGACTCAGTACCGGTACACCCTGTATATAGCCTCCACACTGACTCTGTACCCCTCCACACTGACTCTGTACCGGTACACCCTGTATGTAGCCTCCACACTGACTCTGTACCCCTCCACACTGACTCACCCCTCCACTGACTCTGTACCCCTCCACACTGACTCTGTACCCCTCCACACTGACTCTGTACCCCTCCACACTGACTCTGTACCCCTCCACACTGACTCTGTACCCCTCCACACTGACTCTGTACCCCTGCACACTGACTCTGTACCCCTCCACACTGACTCTGTACCCCTCACACTGACTCTGTACCCCTCCACACTGACTCTGTACCCCTCCACACTGACTCTGTACCCCTCCACACTGACTCTGTACCCCTCCACACTGACTCTGTACCCCTGCACACTGACTCTGTACACCCTCCACACTGACTCTGTACCCCTCCACACTGACTCTGTACCCCTCCACACTGACTCTGTACCCCTCCACACTGACTCTGTACCCCTCCACTGACTCTGTACCCCTGCATTGTTGGTTAAGGATCAGGCCTTTTTTTCTTAAATTTCCGCCTAAAATTACATGCCCAAATCTAACTGCCTGTAGCTCAGGAAATGAAACAAGAATATGCATTTTCTTGATACCATTTGAAAGGAAACACTTTGAAGTTTGTGAAAATGTCAATATTAGGAGAATATAACACATTAGGATCTGGTTAAAGATAATACAAACATGTTTTCGAAACAAAATATTATTTAATCTTTGAAATACAAGAGAAAGGTCACACAATCAGATAGAAGTTTAGGTGTAATTCTGGCAACCAGATAGCAGCAGTATGTGTGTAAAGTTTCAGACTGATCCAGTGAAGCATTACATTTCTGCACAATATTTTGTATCAAGTCTGCCAGGAGTTTGAATTGGTCATTTGATACATGTTGCAAGTACATAGCTATAGAGAACATACAAACATGCTATGGTAAAAAATGTCTTTAAAGTTTACACACATCCAAGAATGTCATACATGATGGACAAATGGCTTCCTTTCGGAAGGAACACTGACCTTCACACATGGGAGGGGGGTCCAGGGGCAGCAGGGGTTCAAACTGTAGAACCCAGTTCCTACATTTTAATATAAAAATGGATTTTATCAAACAAAACTGTGCTACATTTTTTCTCTGGGACCCTCAGGATGACAAATCAGAGCCAGATAGCTGAATGTAAGTACATTATTAACCTTCAGAGGTGAGCGTATCAAACCAGTTTCCGTGATAAGTGTTTTGTTGTCGTGCACTCTCCTCACACAATAGCATGGTATTTTTCACTGTAATAGCTACTGTAAATTGGACAGTGCAGTTAGATTAACAAGAAGTTAAGCTTTCTCTGCCCATATAAGACATGTCCTGGAAAGTTTGCTGTTGATTACAACGTGTTGTTGTGGACGTTAGCACACCTATAGCAACAACAGTCCCGGTTTAGGGACACCGATCAGTAGAGGTTTAATTAAGGGCTTGTAAGTAAGCATTCACAGATTTGATTTGATATTTAACTTACTATTAGAATTGTAGCAACCAGGAAATGGAATAGTAAGTTCTGCACAGTGCAATTTTTAAATGTGCAGAATATTCCAAAGCCAACAACTGTCCTGCATCATTCCCAGAACATTGTGTGAAGGTTGTACGCAAAATAACCTTAGGACAACCACACTTTCACCAAGCACTAAGAAAATATGGTTCTCAGAACGTTTTTGTGCTAGCTGGGTCAGGACAGGTATTTACATTCAAACACTCTTCGGTCCCAAGTGCCCGTTCCATCTCTCTCCATCTGATTAAACTCTACTGTTCAGGGACTAAAGGTGTCAGGGTCGAGTCCGGCTGAGGATAGTTACTAAACAATCACTGATTAATGAGCAAGTTATCTGATTTAAAGATGTGAGTGGTTAGATTTGTCCTTTGGATTGAGGTACAGTACTCAGTGTACCTGCTGATAAGATTTAGCTGCCATTGAAAGTGGACAGAGTATCACTCCAATCCATTGTTATTCATTGGTGTTGGGGGTTATGAAAGCTAGGTTGGGGGTAGGGTTATGGATTGGAAAAGGGTGGGGGTGTATTGTGTTAATATGGGGGTTGGGGGAGTAACAGTAAAACACCATAGATGAGGGGGAAAACTGAGAGGGCGGGGATATTTGAGAATGTTTTAGGAAAACATTGTATGATTAAACTTGTGCTTTGTTTATAATACACACTAATGCAATCACATAAGGACATGTGGCCTCCAATAATAGTGCCAGTCATTCAGAATCACCTTGTTATTCCTGTTCTGTTTCTCAGCTTTTCATATGGTGTCTGTTCATGTGTGCAATGTCCTTGTTATGTCCTTGGTATCCATGTCTAGAGATGTCCTTGGTATGTCTAGAGATGTCATTGAGATGTCCTTGGTATCAGAGATGTCCTTGGTATGTCTAGAGATGTCCTTGGTATCCAGAGATGTCCTTGGTATGTCTAGAGATGTCATTGTATCCAGAGATGTCCTTGGTATGTCCAGAGATGTCCTTGGTATGTCCAGAGATGTCCTTGGTATCCAGAGATGTCCTTGGTATGTCCAGAGATGTCCTTGGTATCCAGAGATGTCCTTGGTATGTCCAGAGATGTCCTTGGTATGTACAGAGATGTCATTGGTATCCAGAGATGTCCTTGGTATGTCCAGAGATGTCCTTGGTATGTACAGAGATGTCCTTGGGATGTTCTTGGTATCCAGAGATGTCCTTGGTATCCAGAGATGTCCTTGGTATGTCCTTGGTATCCAGAGATGTCCTTGGTATGTCCAGAGATGTCCTTGGTAACCAGAGATGTCCTTGGTTGGGGGAGTAACAATAAAACATCCAGAGATGTCCTTGGTAACCAGAGATGTCCTTGGTATCCAGATGTCCTTTGGGATGTCCTAGGATGTCCTTGGCATATGTCCAGAGATGTCATTGGCATGTCCTTGGTAGTATGTACAGAGGTGTCCTTGGTATCCAGAGATGTCCTTGGGATGTCCTTGAGTATCCAGAGATGTCCTTGGTATCCAGAGATGTCCTTGGTATGTCCTTGGTATCCAGGAATGTCCTTGGTATGTCCAGAGATGTCCTTGGGATGTCCTTGGTATCCAGAGATGTCCTTGGGATGTCCTTGGTATCCAGAGATGTCCTTGGGATGTCCTTGGTATCCAGAGATGTCCTTGGTATCCAGAGATGTCCTTGGTATGTCCAGAGATGTCCTTGGTATGTCCAGAGATGTCCTTGGTATGTACAGAGATGTCCTTGGTATCCAGAGATGTCATTGGTATGTCCAGAGATGTCCTTGGTATGTACAGAGATGTCATTGGTATCCAGAGATGTCCTTGGTATGTCCAGAGATGTCCTTGGTATGTACATAGATGTCCTTGGGATGTCCTTGGTATCCAGAGATGTCATTGGTATCCAGAGATGTCCTTGGTATCCAGAGATGTCCTTGGTAACCAGAGATGTCCTTGGTATCCAGAGATGTCCTTGGGATGTCCTAGATGTCCTTGGTATGTCCAGAGATGTCCTTGGTATGTCCTTGGTATGTACAGAGATGTCCTTGTTATCCAGAGATGTCCTTGGTATGTCCTTGGTATCCAGAGATGTCCTTGGTATGTCCAGAGATGTCCTTGGTATGTACATAGATGTCCTTGGGATGTCCTTGGTATGTACAGAGATGTCCTTGGTATCCAGAGATGTCCTTGGTATGTCCTTGGTATCCAGAGATGTCCTTGGTATGTCCAGAGATGTCCTTGGTATGTACAGAGATGTCCTTGGGATGTCCTTGGTATCCAGAGATGTCCTTGGTATCCAGAGATGTCCTTGGTATCCAGAGATGTCCTTGGTATGTACAGAGATGTCATTGGTATCCAGAGATGTCCTTGGTATGTCCAGAGATGTCCTTGGTATGTACAGAGATGTCATTGGTATCCAGAGATGTCCTTGGTATGTCCAGAGATGTCCTTGGTATGTACATAGATGTCCTTGGGATGTCCTTGGTATCCAGAGATGTCCTTGGTATGTCCTTGGTATGTACAGAGATGTCCTTGGTATCCAGAGATGTCCTTGGTATGTCCTTGGTATCCAGAGATGTCCTTGGTATGTCCAGAGATGTCCTTGGTAACCAGAGATGTCCTTGGTTGGGGGGAGTAACAATAAAACATCCAGAGATGTCCTTGGTAACCAGAGATGTCCTTGGTATCCAGAGATGTCCTTGGTATGTCCTTGGTATGTACAGAGATGTCCTTGGTATCCAGAGATGTCCTTGGTATGTCCTTGGAAACCAGATATGTCCTTGGGGTGTCCTTGGGATCCACAGATGTCCTTGGTATCCAGAGATGTCCTTGGGGTGTCCTTGGAAACCAGATATGTCCTTGGGACGTCCTTGGGATCCACAGATGTCCTTGGTATCCAGAGATGTCCTTGGGGTGTCCTTGGTATCCAGAGATGTCCTTGGGGTGTCCTTGGAAACCAGAGATGTCCTTGGGACGTCCTTGGTATCCAGAGATGTCCTTGGGGTGTCCTTGGTAACCAGAGATGTCCTTGGGGTGTCCTTGGTAACCAGAGATGTCCTTGGGGTGTCCTTGGTATCCAGAGATGTCCTTGGGGTGTCCTTGGTATCCAGAGATGTTCTTGGGGTGTCCTTGGTATCCAGAGATGTCCTTGGGGTGTCCTTGGTAACCAGAGATGTCCTTGGGACGTCCTTGGTATCCAGAGATGTTCTTGGGGTGTCCTTGGTAACCAGAGATGTCCTTGGGGTGTCCTTGGTATCCAGAGATGTCCTTGGGGTGTCCTTGGTAACCAGAGATGTTCTTGGGGTGTCCTTGGTAACCAGAGATGTCCTTGGGGTGTCCTTGGTATCCAGAGATGTCCTTGGGGTGTCCTTGGTAACCAGAGATGTCCTTGGGGTGTCCTTGGTAACCAGAGATGTCCTTGGGGTGTCCTTGGTAACCAGAGATGTCCTTGGTATGTCCTTGGTATGTACAGAGATGTCCTTGGTATCCAGAGTTGTCCTTGGGATCCACAGATGTCCTTGGTATCCAGAGATGTCCTTGGGGTGTCCTTGGAAACCAGATATGTCCTTGGGACGTCCTTGGGATCCACAGATGTCCTTGGGGTGTCCTTGGAAACCAGAGATGTCCTTGGGACGTCCTTGGTATCCAGAGATGTCCTTGGGGTGTCCTTGGTAACCAGAGATGTCCTTGGGGTGTCCTTGGTAACCAGAGATGTCCTTGGGGTGTCCTTGGTATCCAGAGATGTCCTTGGGGTGTCCTTGGTATCCAGAGATGTTCTTGGGGTGTCCTTGGTATCCAGAGATGTCCTTGGGGTGTCCTTGGTAACCAGAGATGTCCTTGGGACGTCCTTGGTATCCAGAGATGTTCTTGGGGTGTCCTTGGTAACCAGAGATGTCCTTGGGGTGTCCTTGGTATCCAGAGATGTCCTTGGGGTGTCCTTGGTAACCAGAGATGTCCTTGGGGTGTCCTTGGTAACCAGAGATGTCCTTGGGGTGTCCTTGGTAACCAGAGATGTCCTTGGGGTGTCCTTGGTAACCAGAGATGTCCTTGGGGTGTCCTTGGTAACCAGAGATGTCCTTGGGGTGTCCTTGGTAACCAGAGATGTCCTTGGGGTGTCCTTGGTATCCAGAGATGTTCTTGGGGTGTCCTTGGTATCCAGAGATGTCCTTGGGGTGTCCTTGGTAACCAGAGATGTCCTTGGGGTGTCCTTGGTAACCAGAGATGTCCTTGGGACGTCCTTGGTAACCAGAGATGTCCAGAGATGTCCTTGGTAACCAGAGATGTCCTTGGTATGTCCTTGGTATGTACAGAGATGTCCTTGGTATCCAGAGTTGTCCTTGGTATCCAGAGATGTCCTTGGTATCCAGAGATGTCCTTGGGGTGTCCTTGGTAACCAGAGATGTCCTTGGGGTGTCCTTGGTATCCAGAGACACAACTAAATAACATATATTCTCATCCTTATTACACAGTGAGCTCCAACAGTATTGAGACAGTGACCCATGTGTTGTTTTGGCTCTGTACTCCAGCACTTTGGATTTGAAATGATACGATGACTATGAGGTGAAAGTTCAGACTGTCCGCTTTAATTTGAAGAGGTTTTTATCCAGTATCGGGTGAACCGTTTGAAACTGGGAGCGAAAAGTGGGCAATGTGCTTCATTATTGGCTACAGGGATATTAATATGCCTGAGGTGTGTGTGTGTGTGTGTGTGTGTGTGTGTGTGTGTGTGTGTGTGTGTGTGTGTGTGTGTGTGTGTGTGTGTGTGTGTGTGTGTGTGTGTGTGTGTGTGTGTGTGTGTGTGTGTGTGTGTGTGTGTGTGTGTGGTAAAAACGTGTAGTATTGGGTGCCATATTCCTAATACATAATGACTTCATCAAGTTTGTGACTCTACACATTTGTTGTTTGATTAAGTTGTGTTTCAGATTATTTTGTGACTGTAACGGTTTTCTTCCCCTCTTCTGACGAAAGTATGAAGGATCGGACAATGTTAGCGTGTGGTAAGTGTTCATGTTATTTTATTAGAACATGAACACTAAACAAAATAACAAAGAGAGTGAAACGAAAACAAATAGTCTGTAAGTTGCAGCAACACAAGACAGAAAACAACCCACAACCCACAGTGGGAAAACAGGCTGCCTAAGTATGGTTCTCAGTCAGAGACAACGATAACCAGCTGCCGCTGATTGGGAACCATACCAGGCCAAAACCAGAAATACAAAACATAGAACAAACACATAGAATGCCCACCCCAACTCACGCCCTGACCAAGCTAAAATAGAGACATACAAAAGGAACTAATGTCAGGACGTGACAGTGACCAATAAAATTGAACGGTGAATAATGTATTGTGTCATTTTGGAGTCACTTTTATTGTAAATAAGAATATAATATGTTTCTAAACATTATTACATTCATGTGGATGTTACCATGGTTATGGATAATCCTGAATGGTGTGAATAATGATGAGTGAGAAAGTTAGACGCATAAATATCATATGAGTATGATAGCTGTGAGTCTGTAACTTTTCGGTAAAGTATTTTTTTTTTTTAATTTCACCTTTATTTAACCAGGTAGGCCAGTTGAGTTCTAATTTACAACTGCAACCTGGCCAAGATAAAAAGCAAAGCAGTGCGACACAAACAACAACAATAGAGTTACACATGGAGTAAACAAAACTACAGTCAATAACACAATAGTAAAAAATTAAATAAAAAAATAAAGTCTATATACCCAGTGTGTGTAAATGGCGTGAGGAGGTAAGGCCATAAATAGGCCATAGTAGCAAAGTAATTACAATTTAGCAGATGAACACTGGAGTGATAGATGAGCACATGATGATGTGCAGTATGTTCTGAAGAAGGCCAAGGCAGCTGAGCCCTTGTCTGTGTACCGCGATGCAGGGTCGTTGATAGCAGCATATACAACGCCGTGAAAAAGCATTTGCACCCCTTTTATGATTTTCTCTATTTATTTATATATTTTTGATACTCAATGTTATCAGATTTTCAGCCAAAACCTAATATTAGATAAAAGAGGAACCCGAGGGAACAAATAACACAACAATTACATACTTATTTCATTAACAAAGTTATGCAACACCCATTTCCCCTGTGTTGAAAAAGTAATTGCTCCTTTATACTCAATAAGTGGTTGTGCCAACTTTAGCTGCAGTGACTCCAACCAAACACTTCCTGTAGTTGTTGATCAGTCTCTCATATCACTGTGGATGAATTCTGGCCCACTCTTCCATGCAGAACTACTTTTAACGCAGCGACATTTGTGGTTTTCAAGCACGAACTACTCATTTAATGTCCTGCCACAACATCTCAATTGGCCATTCCAAAAACCTCAAATGTGTATGCCTTCCTTAATTTAGTTCTTATTAATTGAATTTCTTTCCTTTATTCCCTGAGCGATGTCTTTCACAGCAGCCAGATGATTCGTGCTGTGTGTGTGTGTGTGTGTGTGTGTGTGTGTGTGTAATAATAATAATAATAATAATAATAATAATAATAATAATAATAATAATAATAATAATAATAATAATAATAATATGTATGTAATAATATTAATAATAATATTAATA
>NW_027009678.1:0-41589 GCF_036934945.1 Oncorhynchus masou masou
TTATAGATCATAGATTATAGATCATAGATTATAGATCATAGATTATAGATTATAGATCATAGATTATAGATCATAGATTATAGATCATAGATCTATAGATTATAGATCATAGATTATAGATCATAGATTATAGATCATAGATCATAGATCATAGATTATAGATCATAGATTATAGATCATAGATTATAGATCATAGATCATAGATCATAGATCATAGATTATAGATCATAGATTATAGATCATAGATTATAGATCATAGATCATAGATCATAGATTATAGATCATAGATTATAGATCATAGATTATAGATTATAGATTATAGATTATAGATCATAGATCATAGATCATAGATCATAGATCATAGATTATAGATTATAGATCATAGATTATAGATCATAGATTATAGATCATAGATTATAGATCATAGATCATAGATCATAGATTATAGATCATAGATTATAGATCATAGATTATAGATCATAGATCATAGATCATAGATCACATGACATAGATTATACATTATATGATTATATTATTATGATTATATGATACAGATACAGATTATAGATATTATATGACATAGGATATATGATTATAGATTATAGATTATAGATCATAGATCATAGATTATAGATCATAGATCATAGATTATAGATCATAGATTATAGATTCATATGTAACCCGTTTCAGGAAACTACGCGAGTCACTACTTCACACAAGAGCCATTTGAAAGTAATTTTTTTATCAAAATGCAGTGTTTTGGGTAGAAATGCCTTCTGGGACATGTGAAATTTCATGTGCCTTAATAACAGACATGTATGCCATCTGTAAATACGAATAAAAATTGTTCAAATTACGAGCCCAGTTGGTTAAGCCACTAAAACAATACAACCACCTTCCTGCTAGCCATGATTGGCTGAGATAATAAGTGGGCTGGACATGCCAAGAGATGAGTTGATTTGGTCTGCCCACTGGCAACACATCTGTCTATTTTAGCTGGTTAGATTGTGTAGGTAATCCTGTCTAACGCAGCTTTTTTTAAACAGGGGGAGTTGGCTCAGGTCTGGCTCCTGACTCTGCCACACTCTCCCTGTGCCACCCCCCAAAAAATGTTGGGGCTGCCTCTCGGCTTCCAGCCGCTCTGCCGTGCTAGCTCCTCATAATGCCGCCTCTCTGCTTTCGCTGCCTCCAGCTCGGCTTTGGGGCGGCAATATTCCCTGGCTCTGCCCAGGGTCCTTTCCCGTCAAGGATCTCCTCCCAAGTCCATTCCTCCAAATAGTTGAGCCTCCCACTGCTGCTGCTGCTGCTGCTCCTCCTGCTGCCTCTGCTGCTGCTGCCTCTGTTTACCATGCCACTTGGTCCTTGGTTGGTGGGTGACTCTGTAACGGTTTTCTTCTGGTGAAAGAGAGGCGGACCAAAATGCAGCGTGGTTAGTTTTGTACATCTTTAATAAAGATGAAAATAAATACAAAATCAATACAAAATCCCCCTTTACCAAACCTAACAACACCCGTGCCCTAGCCCATACTACTCCGGCAAAGGCACAGTCCCAAAAGACATGGCGCACAGTCTTCTCCCTGCCACAAGAGGATCTTGGACAGGTGGGGGATTGCAACAAACTATACCGGTACATGATGGAACGTACCGGCAAGCACTTATGGAGGTTCAACCAATTCAGGTCCTTGAGCCTGTTGTCCAGACCCCGCGCCTGCACTCCCTCCCAGACCACTTCCGAGATGCCCACTACAGGCGCCGGACTCCCTGCCTTTCTGACCTCCTCGTACAGGTGCCTGTGATCTAAACCTACTCGGGCAACTTCAACCTCAGGGTGCGCACGCAGCCACTTGGCCGCATGACCAAAGTGCCACGGCAGCTGTTCCGCCCGAGGACCCGTGTTAGACCACACCATTACGCTTCTCGCCTGTTACGAGAAGAACACCCGCAGGAGGTAACCGGACGGGTGTATGACTGGATGAGCAAGCTCCGTTTACAAGAAAGAAACAAACATTGTGTCCAGCTTGAGGGGGAAATGTGGTACCCCTCTACCTCCCTCCCCGATGGGACAGATCATGCGTGCCCTGGCGACCCACTCGCACCTGCCACTCCACATAAACTGAAACACAAGCCTCACTAGAGGCCTCCTCAGACAAGCCGGCAATGGGTAGATGTATGCCAAATACAAAAGAGATGGCAATACATCCACCTTTAGGACCAGGACTTTGCCCAGAAAAGACAAATGGAGTTAGCCACCATGTCCCTTTGGGTCCTCCCTGAGGAGGGCCTGGAAGCCTCTCCTCCCATTCCAAATCTAGATGTAAATGTTGACAGTTACAACCCTAAAGTTGTTCTTCGCCAGGCTTGTTATTTCATAGTGGCACATCGGCCTCTCACCTCCCACTGCTCTTGCCCTTCTCAGGATATCATCGTGTTTTTCTTCTGTATATAGCGCCACGTCGTATGCTCCCTCCAACGAGTTGCCTTGGAAACAAAACACGTCCTTCACTGTCAGCTTTAGAATCCCCATCAATATTATCCTTCCAAAAGTTTCCCGTCCTAAAGGCTCCAACTCCTTTTCCTTCCAAGCAAACCGAATCATGTTGGCCAGCCCAATCCCAGGGACCGACCGTGTTGATGTATTTTGCACCATCTCCGCAAGGAGAATGGCGCTTGTTCTCTTCTCTTCCAAAACAAGGAAAAAAGAAAAACCAAAGTGACCGAGCCTATTCTGGTGACAACAAACACAGAGACAGGAAACAATCACCCACGAAATACCCAAAGAATATGGCTGCCTAAATATGGTTCCCAATCAGAGACAACGATAAACACCTGCCTCTGATTGAGAACCACTCGAGGCAACCATAGACTTACCTAGAATACTATACTAAACACAATCCCATACCTACAAACAACCCCAGACAAAACAAACCACATAAATCCCCATGTCACACCCTGGCCTAACCAAAATAATACCGAAAACACAGAATACTAAGGCCAGGGCGTGACAACAGTCAACTTAGTGTATGTAAACTTCTGACCCTCCTGGAATTGTGATACAGTGAATTATAAGTGAAATAATCTGTAAACAATTGTTGGAAAAATGACTTGTGTCATGCTCAAAGTAGATGTCCTTACCGACTTGCCAAAACTATAGTTTGTTAACAAGAAATTTGTGGAGTGGTTGAAAAATGAGTTTTAATGACTCCAACCTAAGTGTATGTAAACTTCCAACTTCAACTGTAGATTGACAGGTGAATTAAGCTTAAGGATTTGTTTGTTTGTTTTTTTGCATATTTATTTTTATATAGCCTACACTTTCTTGCTCTGAACTTCTGTCACGAGTGGGGCGGGTGTAGGTTCTTGACAATGATCACCTATTTGACAGCTCCAAGCAGTTCCACCACTTCTAACACTGCCAAAACATCTGCTATGTGGGTGTCTGTTATCACTGGTTAACACTCGATCTGATGGAATCTTAGCCTATATTGAGACCTGACTGAGTTCCACATTTAAAAAAAAATCAAAATCAAATCTCAAAAGGATCACCTAGTTCCATACCTACGGACTGTTTGTCTAATTTTAGGTGTGTCGCTCTGCAAGACCCTTCGGTTGCTCTACCACAACTACTTCTACCTCAGCATCTTCTTCGCTTTCCTGCGTTAGCGTGGACCGCTATCTCGCCATCGTCCACCCTCTGCGCTCTGTGGTGTTACTCGCCGGCAGACCTGCTTCCTCTGTGCCATTATCTGGGCGATTTCCATGGTGATAAGTGTCCCTGTAGCTCACATGACTTTGCTGCAACATTGCCCCCGGAGACAATAATCGTACCGTGTGTACCCTGTATATGTTATTGGACGACACTGAGGAGAGCTTACCCTACTCAATCTGCTGTACCACCATCGGCTTCCTCTTACCTCTAAACTCCATCTGTTACTGTTGCCTCCGCAGGTAGTTACCCGTTACATTATTGGTTGATTGGTTGATTTACTGATTAATTGATCCTGATTTATTAAATTATTGGAAACACAGCCTATAATATAGAGTGTTTGATTTGGCTCTATTTCTTTCTTTTAATATATGAATATATTATATATACTATTCTGTCAAACAACACCTCTCCAACATGATTTTAATTGGTCCACAGCATCAGGGAGCTCCGCCTCCGCAGCCGCCGGCCAACGGTACACCTCCACCGGAACAAGAGGGACGTCTCCGTCTGACCCGCGTGTTGACTGCCGTGCTGACCCTCTTGCCCTGTTCTACCTGCCCTACCACCTGAGCAGGAACGCGGCCATCGTGATGCATGCCATGTACCTGGGCAGGCCGGCGGTCTGGCAGCCCTTAGATCTGGTATTCTGCCTGGAGATCTGTCTATGTAGCCTGAATACCTGTGTCAACCCGCTGTTTACTTGCTTCGTGGGACGGCAGTTTAGAAAGGGCTTCCAGGATACCTTTGGGTTCGCTGGGCTGCAGCTTTGGAAGAGTCAACGACAGCAATCAGCGGTGAATCATGTGACGTCAGTAACAGGGTTGTTTGAGAGAAAGAGGAACCAGAGGACCATAGGGCACGAGAGAGAGGGGCATGGTGGCCAGGGTTTGGCTGCTGTCACTCCACTGTGAATGAATGCTGAACGATCGGACCATGGTAAATGACCATCTCAATTATTTTAAAAATCCATCGTATCCCCATCGCCTCCCTTGATTGGAAAAGACTTGGCGGGGGTGGGTGTGTGTCTTTTATAGCAGCTGCACCACACAGATGATCAGATCTCAGACACAATGAGGAAGTTCTTCACATCTTAAGAATCACAGCAACGACCCTCTGTGGGTGGTTATCTGTGTGATACAGCAATGACCCTGTCTGTGGGTGGTCATCTGTGTGATACAGCAACGACCCTGTCTGTGGGTGGTTATCTGTGTGATACAGCAACAAGCCTGTCTGTGGGTGGTTATCTGTGTGATACAGCAACAAGCCTGTCTGTGGGTGGTTATCTGTGTGATACAGCAACGACCCTGTCTGTGGGTGGTTGTCTTACTTACTTTATTTTGTACTGAGAATGGAATTGGTATGCATGTCACTTTTAGGTCGTCCTGAGGCATGGTCCGAGGGCTCAGGTCCGAGGGCTCAGGTCCGAGGGCTCAGATCCGAGGGCTCAGGTCCTAGGGCTCAGGTCCGAGGGCTCAGGTCCTAGGGCTCAGGTCCTAGGGCTCAGGTCCGAGGGCTCAGGTCCTAGGGCTCAGGTCCGAGGGCTCAGGTCCGAGGGCTCAGGTCCGAGGGCTCAGGGTCCGAGGGCTCAGGTCCTAGGGCTCAGGTCCTCAGGGAGGGAGAACTCTATAGAAGAAAGCCCTGTACTCGATACCATCTACTGTATCTTGCCTATGCTGCTCTGTACCATCACTCATTCATATATCTCTATGTACATATTCTTTATCCCCTTACACTTGTGTATAAGACAGTAGTTTTGGAATTGTTAGTTAGATTACTTGTTGGTTATTACTGCATTGTTGGAACTAGAAGCACAAGCATTTCGGCTACACTCGCATTAACATCTGCTAACCATGTGTATGTGACAAATAAAATTTGATTTGATTTGAACTGTGGAGATAGGATAAGCTACATAAGGACTTCCTAATGGCTACGAAGGACTACATAACAGATTCCTAACAGATACATAACACCAAGAACACCACTGGTCTCCAAGGATAATAACTATGCTGTATGGGCCAAACCAACACACTTTACTCTTACTCACAGTTTTAATTGCAATGATTTGTGATATGAGTTGTTTTCTTGTACTATAGTGTAGTTACTAGTGTAGTTTCAACGTACTGATTGAAACTCTGTGTAAAATAATCTGTAAAACATAAGAGAATGATCACTTGTTGGTTATTACTGCATTGTCGGAACTGGAAGCATAAACATTTTGCTACACTTGCATTAACATCTGCTAACCATGTGTATGTGACAAATAAAATGTGATTTGATGTGTTGTTGCCTGTGTGTAGGGGGTTTGAAATGGAGGCCATTTTTTGCTTCTTGTGGTTGGTTCCTCTCACACCAAGGTGTGGCTATCTCTTTCCTGGCCCTGGCAGTTGGCTTCAGTGGCTTTATTTTATAACCATTATTTAACCATTATTTAACCAGGCAAGTCAGTTAAGAACCAATTCTTATTTTCAATGACGGCCTGGGAACAGTGGGTTAACTGCCTGTTCAGGGGCAGAATGACAGATTTGTACCTTGTCAGCTCGGGATTTTGAACCCTTTGCAACCTTTGGTTGCAGTCCTACTCAAACCATGTTTACTGCCGCCCTTTGGTATATCAGGTGAGTGCCCAGAAAGTATTTTAAGATCTATGGTCTGGATTAAGATACACTATTACGTTTGTGAACATTCAGGGTCAGTTTTCCCAGTAGTCACAGATTAAGTTTAGTCCTGGACTATAAAAAAAGCACAGTGGATGATCTCCATTGAAATACCTTTTTGTAGTCCAGGATTAGGTTTGCGTCTTTCAAAGGCAATGTTCTCAATGGATCAGATTGTATGGTCTTATTCTACTGAAACAAATACATCAATGTCTGAGGGTGCTTGCAGGTACAAGATATCCCCGATCTCAGCAGCATTACTGGGACTGTCAGAGGTCGATAATCTATCATGTCACAGACTGAACCAATGGAGAAAAAGACAAATGACCTTGTGCTAATCAAATCTATAATTAAATACAGATCAATAATGGTGTACACATCTTAGGGAAGGAATGTTAAGTAGCTACTCCTTGTGCAGAGTTAATGTACTTGTCACGTTCCTGACCTAGTTCTCGTGTTAATTGTTCGCTTAGTTGGTCAGGACGTGAGTTGTGGGCATTCTATGTTTTGTGTGTTTGGGTTTCGCAGACCTCTTCCTCATCGTAGCCCCTCTTCCTCCCAACTCTAATTTTCCCCTCCAGAATGATCTGATAGTGAGTGAGACGAAATCTACGATAAGGCACATGAGTCTTGAAGTGTCTCCCTGGGGACGCATTTTGGAGGCGCACATCACATCCTCTCTTGGTCTTCAGGAGTGCAGGAAGTGGTTGACTGGGAAACCGTGTGATGCCTCCATCTGTCATTCCTGCCCGTTGAGATTTTCTATTTAATTTACCAGCTCATTCTGGTGGTCATTATTATTATGGTCTTAGACGTGAACTAACAGATCTGGGACCAGGTTAGTGTTCATTATCCTGGTCTTAGACGTGAACTAACAGATCTGGGACCAGGTTAGGTGGCTGGGTATCCTGGTCTTAGACGTGAACTATAAGATCTGGGACCAGGTTAGGTGTTCATTATCCTGGTCTTAGATGTGAACTAACAGATCTGGGACCAGGTTAGGTGTGTCCGAAAGAAAACATATTGAAGCCTTGAAATCAAAAAAACAGAACAAAATGAGTGTAAAGAAATTAAATAAATCTTTTACTTTGATAAAAACGATATGAATAGACAGAATAACAACTGTATCTTCCCACAATTTTTTTTAATGGTATCTACCAATATTAAAAAGGTTGAAGTGTTTGGAACAACATCTGGACAACGTGATGCCATTTGAAATGTCACACTTTTATAAAAGCGTCACTGAAGCTCAGGAAGGAGGTCAGTACATACACTTAACCCCTAACATCAAATGTCCCTATCTGCAACCTTTAGTGTAGTCTGCTCTCAATATCCTCCTTCAGTGACAAGCCCCTGGTAGTGACCTAAAATGCCCCCCCTCGGTGACATACATTTGAACCCCTCCACACCCACACCACACACACTCCAACATGTCACAGTAGGCCACCCTGAACTTTGCAGACTGCTGGTAGAGGTCGATCAAAGACCAATGGGCACATGGAACACATATGCTGGGGTAAACTGTGGTGTTGCTGCAACCAAACTCCTCCTGAAGCAATTGTTGTTGATGCTGTTTTTCTTTTGTTGATGCTGTTTTTCTTTGTTGTTTTCCTTAAGACACTTCTCTGCTTGGCCCACCTTGGACCCGCTAGTATCTAGAGTAGGGATGTCCAATACCTCCATCAGTGTCATGCCCATCACGTCACCGACTGCGTCATTGCATCACTGCTGCTTAACATTTTACACAGCTCGTCCAACTATACTGATGCAGGTACCTTTTGCGGTTGGACACATGGAGGAGAGAATCATTTTCGCAGTATCCTCAAAACCGTGTCTTTTACACAACTGCTGACAGCTACAGGGACATAAACACAAAAATGCTGCTTGAGACAAGTGTCACGATAGTGGGATTGCCAGGTTAGTTTTTTAGTAGTGAGCTTGTGCTAGATGGCTAGTTAGCGTTAGCTAGCTTGCTAACCTAGCCAATGAGGTGTGTGTGTGTGTGTGTGTGGTTGTGAAAGAAATAGTCATAAATTATGTTAGGTACTACCCCTGATAACTTTACCAAATAATCATGTTTGAAAGAGTGTGAGTGTGTATGCTAGAAAAATAGTCATAGAAATAGTAGATACTACTGTACCCTTGATAATTTGGTCAGATAACCGTGTGTGTCTGTGTGTGTCTATGTGTACAGTAGCTGACATAACCATGATAGCTATCTAATAACTATAGTTATGCTAGGTAATGGTTTGGCTTATCATGTTCATGTCTATGTAGAGGAAGACTGTAGGAGGAAGTGGAGAGGACTCAGGGACAGGTATCAGAGAGAGAGAAGGGCAGAGAAAGAGAAGAAGAGGCCTGGGTCAGCAGCTTCAGGCCAGCAGCCTTGGGCCAGCAGCCTTAGGCCAGCAGTTTCAGGCCAGCGGCCTTAGGCCAGCAGCCTCAGGCCAGCAGCCTCGGGCCAGCAGCCTTTGGCCAGCAGCTTCGGGCCAGCAGCCTTGGGCCAGCAGCTTCAGGCCAGCAGCCGCAGGCCAGCAGCCTTGGGCCAGCAGCTTCGGGCCAGCAGCCTTGGGCCAGCAGCTTCAGGCCAGCAGCCCCAGGCCAGCAGCTTCAGGCCAGCAGCTACAGGCCAGCAGCCTTGGGTCAGCAGCCTTGGGCCAGCAGCCTTGGGCCAGCAGCCTTGGCCAGCAGCCTTGGGCCAGCAGCTTCAGGCCAGCAGCCTTGGGCCAGCAACCTTGGGAAAGCAGCCTTGGGTCAGCAGCCTTGGGCCAGCAGCCTAGGCCAGGCAGCGGGCCAGCAGCCTTGTGCGAGCAGCCTTGGCGCTTCTGCCTCATTCTTTCTTGTTCTGGGATCCCATTTATTGTTGCCTCGGGCAACGAGTGGCAAGTTTACAGCCAGACCCTCTACTATGCCATCCACAAGTGTTGCTGCCACCGGTGACTGAGACACTCTACAACATCATCCACGAGTATGACCACTACCGGTGGAGTGAGACCCTCTACAACATCATCCATGAGTATGACCACTACCGGTGGAGGAGACCCTCTACAACATCATCCATGAGTATGACCACTACCGTGAGGAGACCCTCTGCCAACATCATCCATGAGTTATGACCTTGCCCGATTGGAGTGAGACCCTCACATAACATCATCCATGGTATGACCATCACCTGTGAGTGAGACCTCACAACATCATCCATGAGTATGACCATCTGCGATGGAGTGAGACCTCTACAACACTATCCATGAGTATGACCACTGCCCGGTCAGGTGAGACCCTCTACAAAATCATCCACGAGCAGCGACCACTACCGGTGAGTGAGACCCTCTACAACATCATCCACGAAAGTACCACTACCTGCAGCCATGGAAGATGATGAAATGGAGGAAGCACCTCTGGATCTTGAACACACTGAGATATTATAACCTCCACGGAAGTGACCAGGGAGGACCTCGTTGAACAGCATGGAGAGAAACAGAGAGGAACGTCGTCACACCAGGCGTCATATGAGGTATTAGCCCCCAGATCCACTCAACTCCTTTTCAGCAGATGCTCTCCTCCAAGCCGTCGAGAGGGATGCAGCCCAACCTGATGCTCACAGGAAGGAGGATGAAGAAGACCGTCTTTGCCATGAGCCTGGTGCCAACACTGAAGAGGCTGCTCTCAGGCAAAGACAAGCAGCAGTCAAGGTTAAAATGTGTCAGCTGCTTTTCGAAGCCGAGTTCAATGGTACATTTGTTTTCTCCACATCACAGGAGAGTGGCATAAGTGTTGTGACAGTGAAGTAAAGCAGCAGTCATTTTTACAGTATTGTCATGCAGTGCCTTCAAGTAAAATATTCAGGCCCCCTTGAATCCTCTTTGTGACCTTTTGCCACATTTCTCTAGGCTTCAAACATAAAGATATAAAACTGTATTTTTTTTGTGAAGAATCAACAACAAGTGGGACACAATCATGAAGTGGAACAACATTTATTGATATTTCAAACTTTTTTAACAAATCAAAAACTGGAAAAAATTAGGCGTGCAAAATTATTCAGCCCTTTACTTTCAGTGCAGCAAACTCTCTCCAGAAGTTCAGTGAGGATCTCTGAATGATCCAATGTTGACCTAAATGACTAATGATGATAAATACAATCCACCTGTGTGTAATCAAGTCTCCGTATAATACAAATTCCATGAGTAAACAGCGAGTATTACCAGCTTTACCACACTGTTCCTATATTTACGCCACTAACTACACTACGCAAGTAGTATTTAGTTAACATAAATCTCACCTTTTATGGTGTAATATTATGTTAAGTTTGTATGTGTTGTTTTTCTCTTCCCTTCAGAGATGGAGTCCATTTCGCGACCAGCTCACAGGAAGGACAGGAAGGACAGGAAGAGGACTTGTCTGGTTGTTGTTTTGACCTCCCTCATTCTACTTTAACACACGTCAGTTCCGTTTAAATTCAGTCAATTCATAAAGACATTTGTCTATAAAGTCTTAGGATAACATTCATTATTAGTGTTACTTAGATTTCTAAATGGATAGAATGGAAACTCACACACCGGAGAATTCACAGGTGCTCTTGTCGGTCTCTTACGAGATCTAAAGGTGAATGTATTTCTTTCATTTAAAACCACTTGAAAACCAGGGTGTTGAAACTGTTTGTGAAGTTATGTTCCTCGACTGGATTAGGGACGTCAGGGCCATTTGTTTTTTAGCTGTGTTATGGCTATATATTATTTTATGTTTTACCAGAGACAGACACACACACACCCTCTCCTCCACTCCTCTCTGTCCCTCAGACTTGGTGCCCTGCTCTCTTTCTCTCTCTTTATGGCCATGTCTGAAGTTCCCCTACAATGTCTACGACTTTATGAGTAGTCCCTGTATCTGTCTGCAGTTGTGCCAAAAGAACTGCTCTTGTTGTTCTCTTACAGATTACAGGCTACACATTCATTTTATTTCTACACACACACACACACACACACACACACACACACACACACACACACACATCTCTTTCAATGGTTTAATAAAAAATAAAAAATGTTTTATAACACACATACCTGTCATGTTCTTTCCTGTACTTGAATACTTATTAAATTATGTTTTCATAGTCAGTTGTTTATTAATATCTAATTTAGACTGAATCTGCTTATTTCTTCCCTACACCTTTGCCGGTCTAAAACAAGATGAAAAAGTAAAAACACATTCTCTTCCTAATTAGTTTTTTTCCGTCTGTATTTTGTCAGGCCAGTGAACTTCAGTGGCAAACAGTACTACTTGTATGGACAGTTTAGGTTACCTAGGTTACCCTTTCCCTTTGTTATCATACTAACTGTCGATGGCCCGTAATTAATCTCCCGCTCACCTGGTGTACCATGCCAGGTGTGTATAATACTGACGTTAATGGGAGAGGGAAGGGGTTAAGGTGTGATCTTTACTCCCAAATGTGTCACTTAAATATAGCTTCCAAATGAAGAGAGACAATGACACATAAAGTCATCTGGGGGAGAAAGAAAATGCAACTTTATGGACAACGGTGGATGGTTCTTAAAATAACCTTTGTGTTGGTTATGGGGCTCTGAAAAGAGCCGTTTCACCTCCACGGCATACTGCCAAGGGCCTTCACCTGCTGGCCGAGAGAAGTAGGTGGTCAGCTTCTCCCTCACCTGGCGTGCCTGTCGGGGGGCGATGTTGGCACCTGCCCCGGGGTGGCGTCGGGTTGGTGACCATTTGCCGTGCCCATCTCCATCCGGAGCGGCTCCCAGAATGACCTCTGCAGGAACTTCCAGTTCACTCCAAGCAGTCGAAGCTCTTGAATGAGACGTTGGAACTTCCCCCTGCCTGCTTTCAGGACTTTAACTATCTCTGGACCGACACAGACCTGCGCTTTCAGGACTTTAACCATCCTGGACCGACACAGACCTGCACTTTCGGCGTGGACTGGTCCCGGCCCAACTGCACGATCAAGACCACATTCCTCAACGTTGGTCTCATTGTTGAAAGAGCCTACTTTATCTTGACTATTTATTATTGCATTTCCTCCGACACTGCATTTTGGAGGGAAATTATATTATAGGCTCTCACAATTAATTTGTGAATGTCATCGAATAAATAATATACTTGGCAAATAAATGAAAAAAAAATAATTATGCAATTAAACTTGTTATGTAATACCACATTTTTATACTGGATATGCGTGCAACAAAAATTCAACATTCACATTTTGCAACATTCTGTCAAGTCTACGCATACGAATGGATGCATACGTTCGATTTACCACACAGAACGCACTGCAACTGCCTCGGCAACGCAATGCTGCAAGGCAAACGCAGCGTTCCGTTGGAAAGTCAATGTACTTGCGGTGTATCGAAACGCAATGACACAGTCGGTGTGTTCGAAGCGTAAGGACTAGGAACTGACGTACTGCGTTCCAAATGAATGGCGCTCAAGACTTGATTTGATTTCAATGAGCTCAGTACAATGACTTGTGGCATCCTTCGATTTCGCTCCAACCGTTCTGGAACTGGAAGTGTCAAACGGTTTGGGACAGATGCGTTATTTTGTAATCCCACGAGCAGCAATAGTTGACACTGCTACAGGTCAGAGAACGTGATATCCGTTGTATCCTTGAACAATTGTTCATACACTTTCGTTGGTTGCCTGTAGTTGTTTTTCTAAGATCTCCATGATGTTTGCGTGGAACCCTGCGTGGAGGTATTCGTACTGAGCCCAATGGAAGGCTCTGTCCTGGGATTGTCCTACTCGGTTTGCATCAAGGCGAGTAGCTCCGTGTTCTCTCCAAGTTCATCAGAACAGCCTCCATGTGGCGCTATCTGCTCTTAGAATATCCACGTGAGGTTCCGGTGTCGTGGCCCACAATTTGTCATCGTTTTCACTGCTTTCCCCCACAAATTGGATTGCATCCTAGTTAAATACAGCCACAAAGTCTTAAACACCGCCCATTTCAATATCTTCTTAAATTTCGCATTTAAATCTAATAACCCCACTGCTAACCTAATGCATAACAAAAAAAGTACATTTTTGTTTTAATGAATTGTTACGATTAGTGTCAGACTTTGTGGTTGTGGTAATTAGTGGACACCCACAAGGTGGTGTTCTGGAGTGCACTTTCGGTTATGGGGGGAACGCGTCACAGTCACTTCAAAATAAGCTAATACGTTCAAAATAAAAGTTATGTAAATCACACAACCTGCCCGATATAATAGAAAAGAACACATGTAATGAATAAAATGATTTTCCCATGGGGTTTTCACTTAAATTGTTATTACTGAATATGTGTAGATTTGTAGACTGAACAAATCAGTTTCAGTGTATTGACTCGAGCAATTGCAATAATTAAAACTACACAATGACTGGGCCAATTAATACACTTCCACTTTAACATGGATCTAATTGCAATCTTGCGCACGAACGAGTTTCTCCAATGTCAGATTGGAGTCAGGAGTGCAGAGAGAGAGGAGGAACGCAGCGTAGCATTTCCACCCAGACCAGCATGACTGATCTTAAACTTCCCTTCTATCTGCGGTGCAGCAGCGACTTTGCTACAGGTCTTTGAGAGACAGATCTATTGCATTGCCCGATCCTACCCACTGTTTTCAGCGACAGACCGTAGGGTAGGATAGAAAAGCATGAACATAGAACGCACTGAGGAGCAAAGAGACGGCACGAGAGGACGGTAACGGTCCGGATAGAAGAGTTGCTTTGAAGAGGGTGAGTGGAAGACTAATAGGACTGTTGATTAAATTGCATGCCTCTGATTTGATGCTCTAGTATAACGTTTTTTTGTGTGTGTTATTTTTTTTATACGTGCATTTACGATTCATCCCCAAATATATTATATTTGCTGTAAACTTGTTAAATATTTAGAATAATAATAGTTAGAATAAACGATACTTACCGTGTCAAAATGCTTAAACAAATCAATATGCAAATATTTAGGCAGATTACTCAAAATATCCCTTCAGAGTAGTTGACTAGAATCCTTCTCTTTGTATTTTTTTCAACAAAAGACCCAATAACTTTTCTCTGCCAACAAACTGCCTGTGTGTGGAGTCAGTTAGTCAGTCTACTTGTTTTGCAGAAGAACCTACAACTCAGCTGCTGCCCATCTTTTTTAATGGAGCTCATATGAATAACTTCAAATGTGTTATTTTATCAAGCAGAATAGCTATGTTGTTTTCTTATCTAAGTTTTCATCAAATGTCAGGCATTTCATCTTTTCTGTGCGTGCGTGTGTGATATTGTGTGAGTGTGTGTGAGATTGTGTGTGTGTGTGTGTTACAATGCCATTTTAAAATGGCTGAACTAGATGTGTAGTTGTTGTGGTTGGTTCCTTTTATGAGTGGCAGGAATAGAAACTGTAAACGAGGAGACCACTTTGAAAAGATATTACAGTTGTAAAAATGAAAATGCATAATGACATTAACACATGCACTGACATAAGAGACAAAAACACTTTAAATACATTTTCAGAAGCACACAAATCCTTTCACAAATTTCCAGAAGCACACAAACCCTTTCCAGAAGCACACAAATCCTTCCCAGAAGCACACAAATCCTTCCCAGAAGCACACAAATCCTTCCCAGAAGCACACAAACCCTTCCCAGAAGCACACAAACCCTTCCCAGAAGCACACAAACCCTTTCCAGAAGCACACAAATCCTTTCCAGAAGCACACAAATCCTTTCCAGTTTCCAGAAGCACACAAACCCTTTCCAGAAGCACACAAAGTTTCCAGAAGCACACAAACCCTTTCCAGAAGCACACAAACCCTTTCCAGAAGCACACAAACCCTTTCCAGAAGCACACAAACCCTTTCCAGAAGCACAAATCCTTTCCAGAAGCACACAAATCCTTTCCAGAAGCACACAAACCCTTTCCAGAAGCACACAAATCCTTTCCAGAAGCACAAATCCTTTCCAGTTTCCAGAAGCACACAAATCCTTTCCAGAAGCACACAAACCCTTTCCAGAAGCACACAAACCCTTTCCAGAAGCACACAAACCCTTTCCAGAAGCACACAAACCCTTTCCAGAAGCACACAAACCCTTTCCAGAAGCACACAAACCCTTTCCAGAAGCACACAAACCCCTTCCAGAAGCACGCAAACCCCTTCCAGAAGCACGCAAACCCTTTCCAGAAGCACACAAACCCTTTCCAGAAGCACGCAAACCCTTCCAGAAGCACTCAAACCCCTTCCAGAAGCACGCAAACCCCTTCCAGAAGCACGCAAACCCCTTCCAGAAGCACGCAAACCCTTTCCAGAAGCACGCAAACCCCTTCCAGAAGCACGCAAATCCTTTCCAGAACACCCTTTCCAGTTTCCAGAAGCACACAAACCCTTTCCAGTTTCCAGAAACACAAACCCTTTCCAGAAGCACACAAACCCTTTCCAGAAGCACAAACCCTTTCCAGAAGCACTCAAACCCTTCCAGAAGCACACAAACCCTTTTTCCAGAAGCACGCAAACCCTTTTCAGAGCGCAAACCCTCAGAGCGTGCAAACTTTCAGAGCTGGCAGACGTTCAGTGCGCGCAAACCCTTTAGCGCGCAAACCCTTCCAGAAGCGTCAAACCCTCTTTCCAGAAGCTTTCCAGAATCTGCAAACCCTTCCAGAAGCTTGTCATTCCTGGCAAACCCCTTCCAGAAGCGCCAAACCCCTTCCAGAAGCGCAAACCCCTTCCAGAATCGCAAACCCTTTCCAGAGGCACACAACCCTTTCCAGAAGCACACAAACCCTTTCCAGAAGCACACAAACCCTTTTTAGACGCTCCTTTTTTTGAACTAAGCTGGCAGACGACAGTGCCTTTATCATTGATGTGTCAAAAGAAGCTAAATCTGCTTGAGCTTGTCATTTCTGGATTTATATATGCCTAAAATAGGTATTACCCATTGTATCGATTGAAAACAAAAACAAATGTTTTGTCATAGTTCATACAAGTATAATTTTTAAAGTAATAATATCATACATTTATTCAGTCATTTAGACTGTGTATTACCCATAGACTGAATGAATATAATGGTATTACCCATTGACTGAATGAATATAATGGTATTACCCATTGACTGAATGAATATAATGGTATTGCCCATAGACTGAATAAATATAATGGTATTGCCCATAGACTGAATAAATATAATGGTATTGCCCATAGACTGAATAAATATAATGGTATTGCCCATAGACTGAATGAATATAATGGTATTACCCATAGACTGAATAAATATAATGGTATTACCCATAGACTGAATTAATATAATGGTATTACCCAAGGCCTCAGCCACCTACACTGGTACCCTGATGTCCATTAGGACTCGTCTGGGTCCAGCCCAGGACAGGAACACCCAGAACTCTTAGAAACAGTATTTCTTTATTTTCCCTTTATATAACTAGGCAAGTCAGTTAACTTCATTCTTATTTTCAATGATGGCCTAGGAACAGTGGGTTAACTGCCTGTTCAGGAGTAGAACGACAGATTTGTACCTTGTCAGCTCGGGGTTTGAACTTGCAACTAGTCCAACGCTCTAACCACTAGGCTACCCTGGTTGGTTTCCCAATAATCCTATATGATCACACTACTGGATCAACACTGCTGTATTATGCGATGCCTAACTTGTGCCATGATGCAATTTCTACGGCTAACGCCGTATGCAACTTCTTGGCAGAGGACTGTATACATTTCATTCATTCACACACAGTGGTATCATGAAGTGACCAACATTCTTGGAATGCGCAGAAACATATTTCACTGTTTTCATGTTTATCAATTTTCTATACAGGCAATGTCAGAACACTGTACAGTGTACAGTACATTCAATTATAACATTATGATGACATGTTGATATAGTAACGCGGCAGGGTAGCCTAGTGGTTTAGAGCGTTGACTAGTATCTGGAAGGTTGCAAGTTCAAATCCCCGAGCTGACAAGGTACAAATCTGTCGCTCTGCCCCCTGAACAGGCAGTTAACCCACTGTTCCTCGGCCGTCATTGAAAATAAGAATTTGTTCTTAACTGACTTAACTAACATAGTAAATCCAAGGACACTCCAATTAGTATGATATGTTACATTTGGTATTGTTACATAAAACAGAAAGTGATTGGAGAGATTTAGAGAGATAGAGAAAAAGGGCTGAGAGGTTAGAGATATTAGAGATATTGGATAAAGGGGTTGGAGGGATTAGAGATGTAGAAATTGAGAGAATAGAAATTGCGAGGGGGAGAGAGAGAGAGAAAGGGCTGAGAGATTTGAGATTGGATAGAGGTAAGAGAGGAGAGAGACAGAGAGAGAGAGAAAGGGCTGAGAGGTTAGAGATATTAGAGATATTGGATAAAGGGGTTGGAGGGATTAGAGATGTAGAAATTGAGAGAATAGAAATTGCGAGGGGAGAGAGAGAGAAAGGGCTGAGAGATTTGAGATTGGATAGAGGTAAGAGAGGAGAGAGACAGAGAGAGAGAGAAAGGGCTGAGAGGTTAGAGATATTGGGTTGGAGGGATTAGAGATTAGAGATGTAGAAATTGAGAGAATAGAATTTGCGAGGGTAGAGAGAGAGAGAGAGAAAGGGCTGAGAAATTTGAGATTGGATAGAGGTAAGAGAGAGATAGACAGACTTATTTTCTTTTCGTGTAAATGTTGTATTTGGTGATGCTACTGGCAAACCTGTTATTTGGTGGAATGTGATTGCCATTGGGCCAGACCAGGGCATGGTTGTGACCCTATCTTACCTTACGAGGCTACTTCCGACCATTATACGACAGATGCAGGGAGCTGACGCAGTTGTAGTCAATGTGGGGTCAAATGACAGCAGGAGGGCTAGTTGAACTTCTGAAATTAGATTTTTTTAAACTGATTCTAGCACTGAAAGATTCCAAAAAGTGGCCAATTCTTTCAGGTCCGGTTCCATCGTCTAGCCGCGGCTGTGAAAGATTTAGCAGGCTATTGGCATTACACACCTGGCAAAAATATTACTGTAGCTCTGTTGGAATCACTTTTGTAGATAACTTTGACACCTTCTGGAAAGGTAGATACTCTACTGGAATAACGGAGTCCATCCAAATTATCTAGAGCTCCTGGAACTCTGTCCAGACATTTCAAGTATGCGTTGAAACAAGGACTTATCAATGTCTCAAGCCCAGCTCAGCTAATCCCTACCACTGTGTCACTGAGTTGTCATAATGCCAAGGGGTGTTGGCAGACACAATGTAAGTAACTAGGGGCGGCAGTGTAGCCTAGTGGTTAGAGCGTTGGACTAGTAACCGCAAGGTTGCAAGTTCAAACCCCCGAGCTGACAAGGTACAAAATCTGTCGTTCTGCCCCTGAACAGGCAGTTAACCCACTGTTCCCAGGCTGCCATTGAAAATAAGAATTTGTTCTTAATTGACTTGCCTGGTTAAATAAAGGTAAAAAAACAAAAAACAATATTTGACCTGCCCTGAAAGGCTTTTCCGATCCTACAGCTATTGTATACAGTAATCATGTGACTATGAACCAGAGTTCTACTGTTAGCACTGAGGCAGTGTGCCCTAGTAGGACGTCCACTGTGTACAGCTCAGCCTGCACTAGCAGCTCCAATATAAATAACATCAGCATGTCTACTTCTGATAAGCTCTCCAGTAAAGCAATAAAAACAATCTAGCATCCCAGAAAAGTAATAGATCCATAATAAACCCCAGGAAGAGTAGCTGCTGCCTTGACAGGAACTAATGTGGTTTATGATGGTTCCCATGAAGAGTAGCTGCTGCCTTGGCAGGAACTAATGGGGATCAATAATAAACCCCAGGAAGAATAGCTGCTTCCTTGGCAGGAACTAATGGGGATCCATAATAAACCCCAGGAAGAGTAGCTGCTGCCTTGGCAGGAACTAATGGGGATCCATAATAAACCCCAGGAAGAGTAGCTGCCTTGGCAGGAACTACTGGGGTTTATGATGGATCCCCATGAAGAGTAGCTGCTGCCTTGGCAGGAACTAATGGGGATCCATAATAAATACAAATCTCTGGTTGAGAGAGGTCAGGCCACAGCACAGTGAAGGGCAGTGAGGGAGAGAGATAATTGCTTGTGTTTTCATTGAGTGACTCAGCAGCATTCCATGATTCCTTATGAGACCCTGTCTGTCCTCGTCCCATCTGGAGCCAACTGGGTTATGCTATGTTGTTATGTCGCTATCCAGGGTCACCTAAAGGTCTCTGTGGGAACTATTGGGAGCACGTTCTTTACTTTGAATAACTTAACTATATTTTCACACATACCATATGTTTACTTCGAATAACTTAAATCAATTTTCACACGTTTACTTGTGAAAACAGTTTGAAAACAGTAACAATTTTCACACATTCAGGTAACTGCCAAAATACAGGAAATATCAACGTAAAGTGTGTTACTAGGGCATTGGACCACCACGAGGCAGCAACCACGAGGCAGCAACCACGAGGCAGCAACCACGAGGCAGCAACCACGAGGCAGCAACCACGAGGCAGCAACCACGAGGCAGCAACCACGAACCACGAGGCAGCAACCACGAGGCAGCAACCACGAGGCAGCAACCACGAGGCCCACGAGGCAGCAACCACGAGGCCCACGAGCCAGCAACCACGAGGCCCACGAGCCAGCAACCACGAGGCCCACGAGCCAGCAACCACGAGCCAGCAACCACGAGCCAGCAACCACGAGCCAGCAACCACGAGCCAGCAACCACGAGCCAGCAACCACGGGCCAGAACAGCTGCAATGCACCATCAGATCCGGTGACCGAAACGGCCAATGACATATGGTTAACATCGTATTTGTCGTCCTTAACGTAGGAGATGCTGCTAGCTAGCTAGCCAACAGCTAGCCAACCTCTACCGAATTGAACTTCAACTACCCGGGGTCAACATTCCGCGTCGCTCCACAGGTAGTATCACATTTTCATTTCATCATTACAGTACAACGGTTTGATTTGTTTGATCGTAGCTAGCCAGCTACATAGCCGTCTTTGTATCTAAGACAATTGTGTAGTCTAGAGCGATTTTCTAGGTTAGCTGGCCAGCTATTGTCATTCTTTTAAGGTAACGTAACGCAATCAACCTGCTAGCTAGCCAGCTAGCCCCCGAATAGCAGCACTGTAGAAACTATTACACTCGACGGAACGACTTGATTAGTGTAGTGTCAACATCGCAGCCACTACCAGCTAGCCTACTCCAGCAGTACTGTATCATTTCAATCATTTTAGTCAATAAGATTCTTGCTACGTAAGCTTAACTTTCTGAACATTCGAGACGTGTAGTCCACTTGTCATTCCAATCTCCTTTGCATTAGCGTAGCCTCTTCTGTAGCCTGTCAACTATGTGTCTATCTATCCCTGTTCTCTCCTCTCTGCACAGACCATACAAACGCTCCACACCGCGTGGCCGCGGCCACCCTAATCTGGTGGTCCCAGCGCGCACGACTCCACGTGGAGTTCCAGGTCTCCGGTAGCCTCTGGAACTGCCGATCTGCGGCCAACAAGGCAGAGTTCATCTCAGCCTATGCCTCCCTCCAGTCCCTCGACTTCTTGGCACTGGACGGAAACATGGATCACCACAGATAACACTGCTACTCCTACTGCTCTCTCTTCGTCCGCCCACGTGTTCTCGCACACCCCGAGAGCTTCTGGTCACGGGGTGGTGGCACCGGGATCCTCATCTCTCCCAAGTGGTCATTCTCTCTCTCCCCTTACCCATCTGTCTATCGCCTCCTTTGAATTCCATGCTGTCACAGTTACCAGCCCTTTCAAGCTTAACATCCTTATCATTTATCGCCCTCCAGGTTCCCTCGAGAGTTCATCAATGAGCTTGATGCCTTGATAAGCTCCTTTCCTGAGGACGGCTCACCTCTCACAGTCCTGGGCGACTTTAACCTCCCCACGTCTACCTTTGACTCATTCCTCTCTGCCTCCTTCTTTCCACTCCTCTCCTCTTTTGACCTCACCCTCTCACCTTCCCCCCTACTCACAAGGCAGGCAATACGCTCGACCTCATCTTTACTAGATGCTGTTCTTCCACTAACCTCATTGCAACTCCCCTCCAAGTCTCCGACCACTACCTTGTATCCTTTTCCCTCTCGCTCTCATCCAACACTTCCCACACTGCCCCTACTCAGATGGTATCGCGCCGTCCCAACCTTCGCTCTCTCTCCCCCGCTACTCTCTCCTCTTCCATCCTATCATCTCTTCCCTCTGCTCATACCTGCTCATACCTTCTCCAACCTATCTCCTGATTCTGCCTCCTCAACCCTCCTCTCTTCCCTTTCTGCATCCTTTGACTCTCTATGTCCCCTATCCTCCAGGCCGGCTCGGTCCTCCCCTCCCGCCTCCGTGGCTCGATGACTCATTGCGAGCTCACAGAACAGAGCTCCGGGCAGCCGGCGGAAATGGAGGAAAACTCGCCTCCTGCGGACCTGGCATCCTTTCACTCCCTCCTCTCTACATTTTCCTCCTCTGTCTCTGCTGCTAAAGCCACTTTCTACCACTCTAAATTCCAAGCATCTGCCTCTAACCCTAGGAAGCTCTTTGCCACCTTCTCCTCCCTCCTGAATCCTCCTCCCCTCCCCCCCTCCTCCCTCTCTGCAGATGACTTCGTCAACCATTTTGAAAAGAAGGTCGACGACATCCGATCCTCGTTGCTAAGTCAAATGACACCGCTGGTTCTGCTCACACTGCCCTACCCTGTGCTCTGACCTCTTCTCCCCTCTCTCTCCAGATGAAATCTCGCTTGTGACGGCCGCCGCCCAACAACCTGCCCGCTTGACCCTATCCTCTCTTCTCCAGACCATTTCCGGAGACCTTCTCCCTACCCTCCTCACCTCGCCATCAACTCATCTCTGACCGCTGGCGACATCCCTTCCGTCTTCAAGAGAGCGAGAGTTGCACCCCTTCTGAAAAAACCTACACTCGATCCCTCCGATGTCAACAACTACTCCCTTCTTTCTTTTCTCTCCAAAACTCTGAACGTGCCGTCCTTGGCCAGCTCTCCCGCTATCTCTCTCAGAATGACCTTCTTGATCCAAATCAGTCAGGTTTCAAGACTAGTCATTCAACTGGAGACTGCTCTTCTCTGTATCACGGAGGCGCTCCGCACTGCTAAAGCTAACTCTCTCTCCTCTGCTCTCATCCTTCTAGACCTATCGGCTGCCTTCGATACTGTGAACCATCAGATCCTCCTCTCCACCCTCTCCGAGTTGGGCATCTCCGGCGCGGCCCACGCTTGGATTGCCCCTACCTGACAGGTCGCTCCTACCAGGTGGCGTGGCGAGAATCTGTCTCCTCGCCACGCGCTCTCACCACTGGTGTCCCCCAGGGCTCTGTTCTAGGCCCTCTCCTATTCTCGCTATACACCAAGTCACTTGGCTCTGTCATAACCTCACATGGTCTCCTATCATTGCTATGCAGACACACACAATTAATCTTCCTTTCCCCCTTCTGATGACCAGGTGGCTAATCGCATCTCTGCATGTCTGGCAGACATATCAGTGTGGATGACGGATCACCACCTCAAGCTGAACCTCGGCAAGACGGAGCTGCTCTTCCTCCCGGGGAAGGACTGCCCGTTCCATGATCTCGCCATCACGGTTGACAACTCCATTGTGTCCTCCTCCCAGAGCGCTAAGAACCTTGGCGTGATCCTGGACAACACCCTGTCGATTTAACCAACATCATGGCGGTGGCCCGTTCCTGTAGGTTCATGCTCTACAACATCCGCAGAGTACGACCCTGCCTCACACAGGAAGCGGCGCAGGTCCTAATCCAGGCACTTGTCATCTCCCGTCTGGATTACTGCAACCGCTGTTGGCTGGGCTCCCTGCCTGTGCCATTAAACCCCTACAACTCATCCAGAACGCCGCAGCCCGTCTGGTGTTCAACCTTCCCAAGTTCTCTCACATCACCCCCGCTCCTCCGCTCTCTCCACTGGCTTCCAGTTGAAGCTCGCATCCGCTACAAGACCATGGTGCTTGCCTACGGAGCTGGGAGGGGAACGGCACCGCAGTACCTCCAGGCTCTGATCAGGCCCTACACCCAAGCAAGGGCACTGCGTTCATCCACCTCTGGCCTGCTCGCCTCCCTACCATTGAGGAAGTACAGTTCCCGCTCAGCCCAGTCAAAACTGTTCGCTGCTCTGGCCCCAATGGTGGAACAAACTCCCTCACGACGCCAGGACAGCGGAGTCAATCACCACCTTCCGGAGACACCTGAAACCCCACCTCTTCAAGGAATACCTAGATAGGATAAGAATCCTTCTCACCCCCCCCTTAATGATTTAGATGCACTATTGTAAAGTGGCTGTTCCACTGGATGTCAGAAGGTGAATTCACCAATTTGTAAGTCGCTCTGGATAAGAGCGTCTGCTAAATGACTTAAATGTCTTAAATGTAAATGTTTTCATGCTAATCAAACCATTCATCGACCGCTCCTGCCTGTGGATGGGGCATTGTCATCCTATGGGGGCATAGCCATGGTAGTCAAAATAATGGACTGACCATTTCTTTTTTTCTTTTATACATGACCCATAGAGACAGATAGAGAACTCATCTTTGCATATGTTCCATTATAGTGTATGTGACAGCATGGGCAACGCCATTGGGACTATCTCTATTCTAAAGTGATATTTGTTCTTCTTCATTGGCTGATTTTCTCCAAGCTCATAGGAATCCCCACCCAGTTGACGACTCAATGGCAATGTCCATGCTGAAAAGGTTTAAATCCATGATGAGCCTCTATCTATCTCTATGATGACACTGTGATGTTAATTGCTTAATTTATTCAGGAACCACACCTTTCAATATACTTTGTATCCCTAATTTATTTGTGTTTCCATTATTTTAACAGTTACCTGTATGTTTACTTTGAAGATCTTAGCTTAATTTACATGTTCAACAAGCATGTAAAGATGTGCATTTCATTGGATGGTACAGGAGACCTTGTTCTTTAGTGGAATGTATTCTTATGAGCCATGACCAACTCTTGAGCTAAAATATGCATAGTTGTCATGTGAGACCAGAGCCTAGTTCTCTCTGCAAGCAGGTAGGCTAGTGGTTAGAGTGTTGACCTAGTAACCCAAAGGTTTTTAAATGTAAATGTAAAAATGTTACAAGATCAAATCCCTGAGCTGACAAGATAAAAAAATCTGTTGTCCTGCCCCCTGAACAAGGCAGTTAACCCGCTGTCTTTGAAAATAAGAATTTGTTTTTAACTGACTTGCCTAGTTAAATAAAGGTAAAATAAAAAATGTTCAAATCGGTGTAGGTTTTCAAATCCGTTTTGGAATATTGACTGTTCAAACAGCAAGTGAGCAGATCAGATGTGTGTTCAGACAGCAGTCATTTGTTGACATGGCTACACTAGTTGTCATAGTAACGACGGGTGTGTGCCCAGTGGTGAAGGCTGATTGGTAGTGGTCACTCAGAAGTTATGTTGCAAGCTAAAACCGTAGAGCCCCACATTGAGGTGTCTTAATACCCATAAACCTTGCCGTCAAACAGGGAAATGGTTTTATTCATTTTTCCCATAGTGGATTTTAGAAAGACTTAAAATAAGGGCTGTGTTTCCTGTAGGCTTAAGTAGGCGTGACGTTTTGATAATAAATCTCTAGGACAAGGTGACTTTATCAAAGCCCTTAATTTAAGTGTTTTCAAAAAAAAACGATTGGAACCATTTCCCAGTTTGACTGCTAGGTTTTATGGGTATTATGACTCATACTGTGGTACTCCATGCCCGCCATGGATGTTTCCCAGTTTACACTTACACTTTCAAAACAAGTCCTTTTGGCTAGCTAGCTAGGTAGCCACGGCAGTCAGCTAGCTAGGTAGCCACGGCAGTCAGCTAGCTAGGTAGCCACGGCAGTCAGCTCGCTAGGTAGCCACGGCAGTCAGCACGCTGCAGCCACTGCAGTCAGCACGCGGGTAGCCACGGCAGTCAGCACGCTGGGTAGCCACGGCAGTCAGCTCGCTGGGTAGCCACGGCAGTCAGCTCGCTGGGTAGCCACGGCAGTCAGCTCCCGCTGGGTAGCCACGGCAGTCAGCTCGCTGGGTAGCCACGGCAGTCAGCTCGGCTGCAGCCACGGCAGTCAGCTCGCTGGGTAGCCACGGCAGTCAGCTCGCTGCAGCCACGGCAGTCAGCTCGCTGGGTAGGCCACGGCAGTCAGCTCGCTGGGTAGCCACGGCAGTCAGCTCGCTGGGTAGCGGTGTAGCTTTCTAGCATATTCACTTATTTGTTTGTAAACAATGAAACAAGCTAGTTAGCTAGGTAGCTACCACATGTCCTTGTCAGACTGTCAGAGTAGCTAGCGAGCAACAAGATATGCCAAATAACAGTCTAGAAACCCCCTTGGAGGGGCAAATAAATTCTATTTTGGACAGTTCAGACACAAGTCGCATGGCCAGGAATCAGATTTGAGTCACTTCAAATTGCCAATGTGAACAAGGCTTAGGTGGATTGTGTTTGGCCGGTGGGCCAGGGCATGGTTGTAGCCAGAGCAAGGGGCATGGTTGTGTAACTTTCTCCTACAGCAGATAGAGATCAAGGCCACAGTACATTGAGAGGCCTGGGAAAGGGTAGCCGGGAGAGACAAGAGAGCTCTATGGGAGGACAGTAACAAGGACCATGACCTGGGAAAGGAAAGAGCAACAGGACAGAGCTCTATGGGAGGACAGTAACAAGGACCATGTCCTGGGAACCGGCAGCCGGGAGAGAGGACAGAACTCTATGGGAGGACAGTAACAGTGATAACAGTGGTTAGTTGGTCTTCGCTCTTCTCTGTTTGTCAGGGCTGTCCCACCGTAGACATGGGAATGTTGCACATGTGTGTCGCTGCTTCGATGTGTGTGCAGCTGTTGTTTTTAGGGAGATCATCAAGGTCCAGTGTATCCAGTGTTCACCACTATAGTGTGACAGGAAGTGTGTGTGTCCCTGTTCCAGGTGTTCAGCGCCATGGTGTGACAGGAAGTGTGTGTGTCCCTGTTCCAGGTGTTCAGTGCCATGGTGTGACAGGAAGTGTGTTTGTGTGTCCCTGTTCCAGGTGTTCAGCGCCATGGTGTGACAGGAAGTGTGTTTGTGTGTGTCAGTATGTGGGTCATGGCTAGAGGTCAGAGGTCGAGGTCAAAAGCCATGGTCCTCCACAACAAGGGACCTTTACAACACTAACCTCCATGTTCTTCAGGCTACTCTATAGGCCCTATATATCTCCCTTTACGTCAGACTTCCTACCACATGTCGTGACACTTCGCGTTGAAAGCGGAATGAGGAATAACTCGGTTTGTTTTTCTGGAAAGTTGTGAAAGTCTCTGAAAAAGTGTTCTTTTGGAGAGAAAAAAATGTGTTACTATCTAGCTACCTTTTTGAGTTTGGATTCTGTGACACTGTTGGTGTCCATTGCCGGGACTGCTGTTATCTGTCCAGGGATTCTAGCGACCAAAGGTCTGATGAGCTGCTTGGCGTAGCAGCCAGCCTTAGCTGCCCCTCAAGAAGGCTGCGTATCAAGCTAGATGCTATTTCTCTGTAAACAAATTGAGACAGACTTTCAGCATGAAGGGCACTAAATATGTACTGCACTGACAAATGACTGATGATTGGTTGAAAGAAATTGATAATAAGAAGATTGTGGGAGCTGTACTGTTAGATTTGCTAGTTGACCATAACCTGTTTTGAGAGAACATTTTTTATGGCTTTTCAACATCTGCCATAGCTCTGAATCCACGACATTCATCTAATAGAACTCAGAGGGTTTTTCTTCATGTAAGCTTCTCTAATGTCAAGCAATGGTGTGGTGTACCACAGGGCAGCTCTTCGGGCCCTCTGCCACTGGCATTAAACAAAGCCTGTGTGTCCATGTATAAGCAACCACAGCTAATGAAGTCACTGAAACCCTTAACAAGGAGATGTAGTCAGTTATGGAATGGGTGGTCAGTAATAAACTGGTCCCGAACATCTCGAAAACTAAGAGCATTGTATTTGGTACAAATCATTGCCTAAATTCCTTGACCTCAGCTGAATCTGGTAATGAATGGTGTGGCTGTTGAACAAGTTGAGGAGACTAAATTACTAGGTGTTACCTTAGATTGTAAACAGTCATGGTCAAAACGTATAGATTTCATGGTTGTAAAGATGGGGAGAGGTCTGGCCGTAATAAAGAGATGCTCTCTTTTTTACACCACACTCCAAAAAGAAAGTTCTGCAGGCTCTAGTTTTGTCTTATCTATTTATTGTCCAGACATGTGGTTAAGTGCTGCAAAGAAAGACCTAGTTGGGCTCCAGCTGGCCCAGAACAGGAGCGGCACGCCCTTGCTCTTCATTGTAGTTAGAGGGCTAATATTAATACTATGCATGCCAGTCTCTCTTGACTGGGAGTTGAGGAGAGACTGACTGCATCTCTTCTTATTTTTGTATTAGAAACATTAATGTGTTGAAATTCCAAATTGTTTGCATAGTCAACTTACACACAGCTCTGACCCACACACACTTACTCCACGAGACGTGCCACCTGGGGTCTTTTCACAATCCCCAAATCCAGAACAAATTCAAGAAAACGTACAGTATTATATAGAGCCCTATTGCATGGAACTCCCTTTCATCTCATATTGCTCAAATAAACTGCAAACCTGTATTTTTTTAAAACCAACAGATTAAGCAACGCCCTCACGGCACAACGCCTCTCCCCTGTTGAACCTGGATACTCTGTTTATATGTAAATCAAAATCAAATCAAATCAAATTTATTTGTCACATACACATGGTTAGCAGATGTTAATGCGAGTGTAGCGAAATGCTTGTGCTTCTAGTTCCGACAATGCAGTAATAACCAAACAAGTAATCTAACTAACAATTCCTAAACTACTGTCTTATATACAGTGTAAGGGATAAAGAATATGTACATAAGGATATATGAATGAGTGATGGTACAGAGCAGCATAGGCAAGATACAGTAGATGGTATCGAGTACAGTATATACATATGAGATGAGTATGTAAACAAAGTGGCATAGTTAAAGTGGCTAGTGATACATGTATTACATAAGGATGCAGTCGATGATATAGAGTACAGTATATACGTATGCATATGAGATGAATAATGTAGGGTAAGTAACATTATATAAGGTAGCATTGTTTAAAGTGAATGTATTGATATGTAGGCTGTATGTGCCATTATAAAATGTATGTAGTTCTGTCCTTCAGTGGTTCTTGTTTGTTAATGTTCTGTATTATGTCATGTTTCATGTTTGGTGCGGAACTGTTTGGTGCGGACCCCAGTGTAACGATGCACGCTGAGAGTCGGGAAGCAAGTTCAGGGAGTGAATACATTTTAATAAATAAATGAAACAGACACGTAAATACAAACAGCACACGGACATGAAACAGAAACAATGGCGACTGGGGAAGAAGCCAAAGGGGATTGACTATATATAGGGAAGGTAATCAAGGATGTGATGGAGTCCAGGTGAGTGTCATCATGCGCTAATGCGCGTAACGATGGTGACAGGTGTGCGCCTTAAACGAGCAGTCTGGTGACCTAGAGGCCAGAGAGGGAAGCACACGTGACAGCCCGGAAGAGTAGCTGCTGCTTTCGCAAAAGCTAATGGGGATCCTAATAAATACCAAATAATTTTTTACAAGATGTGTGTTGAAAGATTTAGTTCACATACTGTAGAGATTCACAAATAATGAAAGATTGTAATTGAATATGACCTGGACCATGCATTTTGCGTAAAACACTAAGCCTACGTGAGAGTGGTCTCTGTCCACAGCCAAGCCTTTAGTCTTGTCGTTGTGAGGCACTCTTCATACTGAATGTGTCACGCCTTTAGAGCTGCCAATAGTAATCGGAAGGTTGCTGGATCGAATCCCTGAGCCGACAAGCTAAAAATATCTGTCGCTCTGCCCTGAGCAAGGCAGTTAACCCACTATTCCCCGGGCCCTGAGCAAGGCAGTTAACCCACTGTTCCCCGGGGTGCTGAAGACGTGGATGTCGATTAAGGCAGCCACTCTAATGGGCTGTATCATGAGCCACTCTAATGGGCTGTATCATGAGCCACTCTAATGGGCTGTATCATAAGCCACTCTAATGGGCTGTATCATGAGCCACTCTAATGGGCTGTATCATGAGCCATTCTAATGGGCTGTATCAGGAGCCACTCTAATGGGCTGTATCAGGAGCCACTCTAATGGGCTGTATCATGAGCCATTCTAATGGACTGTATCAGGAGCCATTCTAATGGACTGTATCAGGAGCCATTCTAATGGGCTGTATCATGAGCCACTCTAATGGGCTGTATCAGGAGCCATTCTAATGGACTGTATCAGGAGCCATTCTAACGGGCTGTATCAGGAGCCACTCTAATGGGCTGTATCATGAGCCACTCTAACGGGCTGTATCATGAGCCATTCTAACAGGCTGTATCAGGAGCCACTCTAATGGGCTGTATCATGAGCCACTCTAATGGGCTGTATCAGGAGCCACTCTAACGGGCTGTATCATGAGCCATTCTAACAGGCTGTATCAGGAGCCACTCTAATGGGCTGTATCATGAGCCACTCTAATGGGCTGTATCATGAGCCACTCTAATGGGCTGTATCAGGAGCCACTCTAACGGGCTGTATCATGAGCCATTCTAACGGGCTGTATCAGGAGCCACTCTAATGGGCTGTATCATGAGCCACTCTAATGGGCTGTATCAGGAGCCATTCTAATGGGCTGTATCATGAGCCATTCTAACGGGCTGTATCAGGAGCCATTCTAACGGGCTGTATCATGAGCCACTCTAATGGGCTGTATCAGGAGCCACTCTAACGGGCTGTATCAGGAGCCACTCTAACAGGCTGTATCATGAGCCACTCTAACGGGCTGTATCAGGGGGCTGTATCATGAGCCATTCTAATGGGCTGTATCATGAGCCACTCTAACGGGCTGTATCAGGAGCCACTCTAATGGGCTGTATCATGAGCCACTCTAACGGGCTGTATCAGGGGGCTGTATCATGAGCCATTCTAATGGGCTGTATCATGAGCCACTCTAACGGGCTGTATCAGGAGCCACTCTAATGGGCTGTATCATGAGCCACTCTAATGGGCTGTATCAGGAGCCACTCTAACGGGCTGTATCAGGAGCCACTCTAACAGGCTGTATCATGAGCCACTCTAACGGGCTGTATCAGGGGGCTGTATCATGAGCCATTCTAATGGGCTGTATCATGAGCCACTCTAACGGGCTGTATCATGAGCCATTCTAAAGGGCTGTATCATGAGCCACTCTAATGGGCTGTATCATGAGCCACTCTAATGGGCTGTATCATGAGCCATTCTAAAGGGCTGTATCATGAGCCACTCTAATGGGCTGTATCATGAGCCACTCTAATGGGCTGTATCAGGAGCCACTCTAATGGGCTGTATCATGAGCCACTCTAATGGGCTGTATCAGGGGGCTGTATCATGAGCCACTCTAACGGGCTGTATCATGAGCCACTCTAATGGGCTGTATCAGGAGCCATTCTAAAGGGCTGTATCATGAGCCACTCTAATGGGCCAATGTCCTGGAGCCACTCTAATGGACTGTATCATGAGCCACTCTAATGGACTGTATCATGAGTCACTCTAACGGGCTGTATCAGAGCCACTCCTAACGGGCTGTATCAGGAGCCACTCTAATGGGCTGCATGGATCATTCTAATGGGCTGTATCAGAGCCACTCTAATGGGCTGTATCATGAGCCACTCCTAATGGGCTGTATCATGAGCCACTCTAATGGCCATCATGAGCCACTCTAATGGACTGTATCATGAGCCACTCTAATGGGCTGTATCATGAGCCACTCTAATGGACTGTATCATGAGCCACTCTAATGGGCTGTATCATGAGCCACTCTAATGGGCTGTATCCAGGAGCCACTCTAATGGGCTGTATCAGGAGCCACTCTAATGGACTGTATCATGAGCCACTCCTAACGGGCTGTATCATTGAGAAAAGTCTAGAAGTCTGTCTGTGTTTAAGTCATGTGTGGAGCATGTCTTTAGCCTATGTGTTAATGGGAACAGTCGACAGCATCCTTGTGACGTCACTGTCCTGTGCTTAGCGAATGGTCAATTGAGCCTGACCGGGATGATTGTCCACATTGTAAAACCAATGTAAAAGTCCCAAATTTGCAACAAACCTGTCTATCTAGCAGTCCAGGTCTGCCTCAGAATAGATTCTTTGCGTATTGTTTTTATAATCTTCACATCCTGTCAGTGACACGGTGAGTCACACACTGAATGCATAGGACCTGCTATTCCCCAATCTCCTCTCTGAGAAAATAAACTGTACGGAGTTGGCTGTTGATGACAATTTGTCAGGCGTTCTAGCCTATACATCTGGCTCCCAGTTGGTCGTTCGGTCGGACGGTTGGTCTGTCGATTAAATCTATCTATCAGCCCCAACTGAAACAACTTTCCGTGCTAACTTATCAGACTAATTGAGATAACATTAGGAGTAAAAACATTAGGAGTAAAAACATTAGGAGTAAAAACATTAGGAGTAAAAACATTAGGAGTAAAAACATTAGGAGTAAAAACATTAACAATTCCTACATTTTTTTTTACAGTCCTCTGTGTTAAGCTATGAATGGCTGGCAATGAATACTATTGAGAAAGAGTGGGGTAGTATTTAATTTACCCGCTGCGGCTACTCCATCCAGCATGCAGACAATATAACGGCCAAGTACCCTGCCAATTTACTGCCAAAAAGTATTGCTTCTCTGTGATGTGGGTTGGTGGGAAGGAGTGATGTGGCGTTGATGTTGGGGTGGGGTAGGGTAGGGGTGGTGGTGGTGGTGGTGGTGGGGGGTTATTTGGTATTTTATTAGGATCCCCATTAGCTGTTGCAAAAGCAGCAGCTAATCTTCCTGGGGTCCACATGAAACATGAAACAGAACATCATTAGACAAAAACAGCTCAAGGACAGAACTACATAAATTTTTAAAAGGCACGTGTTGCTTACATATGAATGCACACACAAACTATCTAGGTCAAACAGGGAGAGGCGTTGTGTAGCTTTATCTGTTTTGTGAAACCAGGTTTGCTGTTTATTTGAGCAATATGAGATGGAAAGGAAGTTCCATGCACACGGACTCTATATAATACTGTACGTTTTCTTGAATTTGTTAAGGTTTTGGGGATTGTGAAAAAGACCCTGGTATCACCTGGTGGAACAAGTGTATGTGTCCAGGCTGTGTGTAAAATTGACTATGCAAGCAATTTGGGATTTTCAGCACGTTGAATGGTTCTTATAAAAAGAAGAAGTGATGTAGTCAGTCTCTCCTCTTAGCCAAGAGAGACTGGCGGCATAGTATTTATATCAGCCCTCTGATTACAATGAAAAATGTGCTGCTCTGTTCTGGCCCAGCTGCAGCTTAACTAGGTCTTTCCTTGCAGCCCTCGGCCACACGACTGGACAATAATCAAGATCAGATAAAACTAGAACCTGCAGGACTTGCTTTTTGGAGTGTGGTGTCAAAAAAGCAGAACATTTGTTTAATAGGGACAGACCTCTCCCCATCTCTTTAATAGAGACAGACCTCTCCCCATCTCTTTAATAGGGACAGACCTCTCCCCATCTCTTTAATAGGGACAGACCTCTCTCCATCTCTTTAATAGGGACAGACCTCTCCTCATCTCTTTAATAGGGACAGACCTCTCCCCATCTCTTTAATAGGGCCAGACCTCTCCCCATCTCTTTAATAGGGACAGACCTCTCTCCATCTCTTTAATAGGGACAGACCTCTCCCCATCTCTTTAATAGGGACAGACCTCTCTCCATCTCTTTAATAGGGACAGACCTCTCCCCATCTCTTTAATAGGGACAGACCTCTCCCCATCTCTTTAATAGGGACAGACCTCTCTCCATCTCTTTAATAGGGACAGACCTCTCTCCATCTCTTTAATAGGGACAGACCTCTCCCCATCTCTTTAATAGGGACAGACCTCTCCCCATCTCTTTAATAGGGACAGACCTCTCCCCATCTCTTTAATAGGGACAGACCTCTCCCCATCTCTTTAATAGGGACAGACCTCTCTCCATCTCTTTAATAGGGACAGACCTCTCCCCATCTCTTTAATAGGGACAGACCTCTCCCCATCTCTTTAATAGGGACAGACCTCTCCCCATCTCTTTAATAGGGACAGACCTCTCTCCATCTCTTTAATAGGGACAGACCCTCTCCCCATCTCTTTAATAGGGACAGACCTCTCCCCATCTCTTTAATAGGGCCAGACCTCTCTCCATCTCTTTAATAGGGACAGACCTCTCTCCATCTCTTTAATAGGGACAGACCTCTCTCCATCTCTTTAATAGGGACAGACCTCTCCCCATCTCTTTAATAGGGACAGACCTCTCCCCATCTCTTTAATAGGGACAGACCTCTCCCCATCTCTTTAATAGGGACAGACCTCTCTCCATCTCTTTAATAGGGACAGACCTCTCTCCATCTCTTTAATAGGGCCAGACCTCTCTCCATCTCTTTAATAGGGACAGACCTCTCCCCATCTCTTTAATAGGGACAGACCTCTCCCCATCTCTTTAATAGGGACAGACCTCTCCCCATCTCTTTAATAGGGACAGACCTCTCCCCATCTCTTTAATAGGGACAGACCTCTCCCCATCTCTTTAATAGGGACAGACCTCTCCCCATCTCTTTAATAGGGACAGACCTCTCCCCATCTCTTTAATAGGGACAGACCTCTCCCCATCTCTTTAATAGGGACAGACCTCTCCCCATCTTTACAACCATTGAATCTATATGTTTTGTCCAGGACAGTTTACAATCTAAGGTAACGCCAAGTCATTTAGTCTCCTCAACTTGTTCAACAGCCACACCATTCATTTCCAGATTCAGCTGAGGTCTAGAACTTATGGAATGATTTGTACCAAGTACAATGCTCTCTTATTTTAAATGACAGCCCAGGAACAGTGAGTTAATTGCTTGTTCAGGGGGCAGAATGACAGATTTGTACCTTGTCAGCTCGGGGACTCGATCTTGCAACCTTTCGGTTACTGGTCCAACGCTCTAACCACAAGGCTACCTGCCGCCACAAATATAAGTATAATTGCTCACTGTTTGTCGTGGGCATTTCCTGCCTAAGTTTGCCCACTTTGCCAATTAAATAATCATTCAAATAGTTGTCAACATCACGTGATTTTGTGATGAGTAAGTCATCTTTCTGCCCATAATTTAATTTCAAGTTTTTTTCCATATCATTGATCTTAGCTTCATAATACAGTTTCATCTTCTTTTTGTTGAGTTTAGTCACATAGTGTTGGGCTCTGGGTTGGGATGGGGGGCTCTGGGTTGGGCTTGGGTTGTGTTGGAGTATTCTGGGTTGGGCTCGTGTTGGGCTTGGGTTGTGTTGGGGGGCTCTGGGGTGGGCTAGTGTTGGGCTTGGGTTGTGTTGGGGGGCTCTGGGTTGGGCTAGTGTTGGGCTTGGGTTGTGTTGGGGTGTTCTGGGTTGGGCTAGTGTTGGGCTTGGGTTGTGTTGGGGGGCTCTGGGTTGGGCTAGTGTTGGGCTTGGGTTGTGTTGGGGTGTTCTGGGTTGGGCTAGTGTTGGGCTTGGGTTGTGTTGGGGGGCTCTGGGTTGGGCTTGGGTTGTGTTGGGGTGTTCTGGGTTGGGCTAGTGTTGGGCTTGGGTTGTGTTGGGGGGCTCTGGGTTGGGCTAGTGTTGGGGTTGGGTTGTGTTGGGGGGCTCGGTATTGGGATGGCGTTGGGCTTGGGTTGTGGTGGGGGGCTCGGTATTGGGATGGCGTTGGGCTTGGGTTGTGGTGGGGGCTCTGGGTTGGGCTAGTGTTGGGCTTGGGTTGTGTTGGGGGGGCTCGGTATTGGGATGGCGTTGGGCTTGGGTTGTGGTGGGGGTCTCTGGGTTGGGCTAGTGTTGGGCTTGGGTTGTGGTGGGGTGTTCTGGGTTGGGCTAGTGTTGGGCTTGGGATGTGGTGGGGGCTCTGGGTTGGGCTTGGGTTGTGTTGGGGGGCTCTGGGTTGGGCTAGTGTTGGGCTTGGGTTGGGCAAGTGTTGGGCTTGGGTTGTGGTGGGGTGTTTTGGGTTGGGCTTGGGTTGTGGTGGGGGGCCCTGGGTTGGGATGGCGTTGGGCTTGGGTTGTGGCCGGGGGCTCTGGGTTGGGCTAGTGTTGGGCTTGGGTTGTATTGGGGGGCTCTGGGTTGGGCTAGTGTTGGGCTTGGGTTGTGTTTGGGGGGCTCTGGGTTGGGATGGCGTTGGGCTTGGGTTGTGGTGGGGGACCCTGGGTTGTGTTGGGGGGCTCTGGGTTGGGATAGCGTTGGGCTTGGGTTGTGGTGGGAGGCTCTGGGTTGGGCTAGCGTTGGGCTTGGGTTGTGGCGGGGGGCTCTGGGTTGGGCTAGTGTTGGGCTTGGGTTGTGTTGGGGGGCTCTGGGTTGGGATGGTGTTGGGCTTGGGTTGTGTTGTGTTGGGGGGCTCTGGGTTGGGCTTGGGTTGTGTTGGGGGGCTCTGGGTTGGGATAGCGTTGGGCTTGGGTTGTGGTGGGAGGCTCTGGGTTGGGCTAGCGTTGGGCTTGGGTTGTGGTGGGGGGCTCTGGGTTGGGCTAGTGTTGGGCTTGGGTTGTGGTGGGGGGCTCTGGGTTGGGCTAGTGTTGGGCTTGGGTTGTGGTGGGGGGCTCTGGGTTGGGCTAGTGTTGGGCTTGGGTTGTGGTGGGGGGCTCTGGGTTGGGCTTGGGTTGTGTTGGGGGGCTCTGGGTTGGGCTAGTGTTGGGCTTGGGTTGTGTTGGAGGGCTCTGGGTTGGGCTAGTGTTGGGCTTGGGTTGTGGTGGGGGGCTCTGGGTTGGGCTAGTGTTGGGCTTGGGTTGTGTTGGGGGGCTCTGGGTTGGGCTAGTGTTGGGCTTGGGTTGTGGTGGGGGGCTCTGGGTTGGGCTAGTGTTGGGCTTGGGTTGTGGTGGGGGCTCTGGGTTGGGCTAGTGTTGGGCTTGGGTTGTGTTGGGGCCTCTGGGTTGGGCTAGTGTTGGGCTTGGGTTGTGGTGGGAGGATCTGGGTTGGGCTAGTGTTGGGCTTGGGTTGTGGTGGGAGGATCTGGGTTGGGCTAGTGTTGGGCTTGGGTTGGGGTGTTCTGGGTTGGGCTAATGTTGGGCTTGGGTTGTGGTGGGGTGTTCTGGGTTGGGCTAGTGTTGGGCTTGGGTTGTGGTGGGGTGTTCTGGGTTGGGCTAGTGTTGGGCTTGGGTTGTGGTGGGGGGCTCTGGGTTGGGATGGCGTTGGGCTTGGGTGGTGGTGGGGGCTCTGGGTTGGGCTAGTGTTGTGCTTGGGTTGTGGTGGGGGCTCTGGGTTGAGCTAGTGTTGGGCTTGGGTTGTGTTGGGGGGGCTCTGGGTTGGGATGGCGTTGGGCTTGGGTTGTGGTGGGGGCTCTGGGTTGAGCTAGTGTTGGGCTTGGGTTGTGTTGGGGGGCTCTGGGTTGGGATGGCATTGTGCTTGGGTTGTGGTGGGGGCTCTGGGTTGGGCTAGTGTTGGGCTTGGGTTGTGGTGGGGGCTCTGGGTTGAGCTCGTGTTGGGCTTGGGTTGTGTTGGGGGGCTCTGGGTTGGGATGGCGTTGGGCTTGGGTTGTGGTGGGGGGCCCTGGGTTGGGATAGCGTTGGGCTTGGGTTGTGTTGGGGGGCTCTGGGTTGGGATGGCGTTGGGCTTGGGTTTTGTTGGGGGGCTCTGGGTTGGGATGGCGTTGGGCTTGGGTTATGTTGGGTGGGCTCTGGGTTGGGATAGCGTTGGGCTTATGTTGTGGTGGGGTGCTCTGGGTTGGGATGGCGTTGGGCTTGGGATGTGTTGGGGGGCTCTGGGTTGGGATGGCGTTGGGCTTGGGTTGTGTTGTGGGGGCTCTGGGTTGGGCTAGTGTTGCGGGGCTCTGGGTTGGGCTAGTGTACCGGGGCTCTGGGCTTGGGTGATGTAGGGTTAACAATGAAAAAGAGTGGAAATAAACTGACAACTGGAGAGCTGCTGTTTCAGGTTTCACTGTAGCTAGATAACACAGATATCGTCATCTTGCCTCTCCTTTGTTCTCTGTTGGTCTGCTACAGTAGATAGAAGTCCTACTGTCCTGTGTTGGCTGCTATATGAAACAGACTAGTGTTCTAGGTGGGATATAATGATGGGAATAGCAACTGGCCTGTCAGGGTTACTGAGAATGTTCTGTGTCATTAGAACCACTGTAAACCACACCAGGGCCAAGACAAGGGCCCATATTCACATAGCATCTAGGATCAGGTCCCTCCTGTTAATATAATCTAATTCATTATGATCTGAAACTGTTCCTAGACCAACACGGCCAGAACATTAGATTCACTGTGAAGTGTAAACCACACCAGAGAAATATCAGGACATTTTTTGGGGGGGTGGGATTTTATCTGAAAAATATAATTATTTAAAATTAATATTCCTAGCTGCAACAGAATACAATCTTAGATACCATTTTATGTCTGCGTCCCGTATGAAGGAAGTTAGAAGTAGTTTCACAAGCCAATGCTAACTAGTGTTAGCACAATGACTGGAAGTCTACAGGAACAGTTAGCATACTAGCTAACGACTCTGAGGAAGTAGATAATTGATTTCATTGCCAAAATCTCAAACTATCCCTTTAGTATGGAGGAAATAACAGTCATCGGAGATAATTACAGACATTTGTTTTTGCGTAGAAAATTCTTAATGCGGGCTGTCTAAGTGTTAATTTTCAGGATGGAAAACGGTTTCAGTGTCAACTTAAATGACCAAAACTAGATAGAATGTGTGCAGAAAAGGTATTGAACTATATATATTTTTTTATAAAACCATCTTTGAGAACTAACAATCAAATAAAACTAGACAGTCTGGGAGAATCGAACATTCCCAAAACCAGGCATGTCCGTTGATTAAGTTATAATGTTTGAGCAGAGAAAAACAGCGTTAGTCGTGGCAAAATGTGTAGAATTGATGGAAATTGGCTTTTAAACTGCAAAAATGTTCCCTACGCGACCAAGGTCCCGTTCTAGCTAATAGACTGTTAATTCTCAATTCCAATGAATGGTGGGAAGGTCAAAATAAGGTGACTGTCTACCAAATCTCCACATTTTAAAATGTTGAGTACTTCTACTTGGCATTATCATTCACCTGATGATAAGACAGGATGTGTTCTTGAAATTTTTGGTAACAAATGATGGGGTCATGGGGGGCACCGGTTTGCCTGGACCGGCAGTCCCTGGGCAAGAACATTTTGAAAACCTCTGTATCTACGGCAATGTACACCACACCAGGCCCAGAGCATTAGGTACAGCCTGGTCTTGGCCAGGAGGACAAAGATTCCCTGATCCTGATTGTGTTTACACTCTCTGACAACTCACATCTCATCTGATATCACTGTTAACACTCTCTGACAACTCACATCTCATCTGATATCACTGTTAACACTCTCTGACAACTCACATCTCATCTGATATCACGGTTCACACTCTCTGACAACTCACATCTCATCTGATATCACAGTTAACACTCTCTGACAACTCACATCTCATCTGATATCACTGTTAACACTCTCTGACAACTCACATCTCATCTGATATCACTGTTAACACTCTCTGACAACTCACATCTCATCTGATATCACGGTTCACACTCTCTGACAACTCACATCTCATCTGATATCACAGTTAACACTCTCTGACAACTCACATCTCATCTGATATCACTGTTAACACTCTGACAACTCACATCTCATCTGATATCACTGTTAACACTCTGACAACTCACATCTCATCTGATATCACTGTTAACACTCTATGACAACTCACATCTCATCTGATATCACTGTTAACTCTCTATGACAACTCACATCTCATCTGATATCACTGTTAACACTCTCTGACAACTCACATCTCATCTGATATCACTGTTAACACTCTCTGACAACTCACATCTCATCTGATATCACTGTTAACACTCTCTGACAACTCACATCTCATCTGATATCACTGTTAACACTCTCTGACAACTCACATCTCATCTGATATCACAGTTCACACTCTGAAAACTCACATCTCATCTGATATCACTGTTAACACTCTCTGAAAACTCACATCTCATCTGATATCACGGTTCACTCTCTGACAACTCACATCTCATCTGATATCACGGTTCACTCTCTGACAACTCACACCTCATCTGATATCACTGTTAACACTCTCTGACAACTCACATCTCATCTGATATCACTGTTAACACTCTCTGACAACTCACATCTCATCTGATATCACTGTTAACACTCTCTGACAACTCACATCTCATCTGATATCACTGTTAACACTCTCTGACAACTCACATCTCATCTGATATCACTGTTAACACTCTCTGACAACTCACATCTCATCTGATATCACTGTTAACACTCTCTGACAACTCACATCTCATCTGATATCACTGTTAACACTCTCTGACAACTCACATCTCATCTGATATCACTGTTAACACTCTCTGACAACTCACATCTCATCTGATATCACTGTTAACACTCTCTGACAACTCACATCTCATCTGATATCACTGTTCAAACTCTCTGACAACTCACATCTCATCTGATATCACAGTTCAAACTCTCTGACAACTCACATCTCATCTGATATCACTGTTAACACTCTCTGACAACTCACATCTCATCTGATATCATGGTTCAAACTCTGACAACTCACATCTCATCTGATATCACAGTTCACACTCTGACAACTCACATCTCATCTGATATCACAGTTCACACTCTGAAAACTCACATCTCATCTGATATCACAGTTCACACTCTGAAAACTCACATCTCATCTGATATCACAGTTCACACTCTGAAAACTCACATCTCATCTGATATCACGGTTCAAACTCTCTGACAACTCACATCTCATCTGATATCACAGTTCACACTCTGAAAACTCACATCTCATCTGATATCACAGTTCACACTCTGAAAACTCACATCTCATCTGATATCACGGTTCACACTCTGACAACTCACATCTCATCTGATATCACTGTTAACACTCTATGAAAACTCACATCTCATCTGATATCACTGTTAACACTCTATGAAAACTCACATCTCATCTGATATCACGGTTCAAACTCTCTGACAACTCACATCTCATCTGATATCACTGTTAACACTCTATGAAAACTCACATCTCATCTGATATCACTGTTAACACTCTCTGACAACTCACATCTCATCTGATATCACTGTTAACACTCTATGAAAACTCACATCTCATCTGATATCACTGTTAACACTCTCTGACAACTCACATCTCATCTGATATCACTGTTAACACTCTCTGACAACTCACATCTCATCTGATATCCCTTTTAACACTCTCTGACAACTCACATCTCATCTGATATCACTGTTAACACTCTATGAAAACTCACATCTCATCTGATATCACTGTTAACACTCTCTGACAACTCACATCTCATCTGATATCACTGTTAACACTCTCTGACAACTCACATCTCATCTGATATCACTGTTAACACTCTCTGACAACTCACATCTCATCTGATATCACTGTTAACACTCTCTGACAACTCACATCTCATCTGATATCACTGTTAACACTCTCTGACAACTCACATCTCATCTGATATCACTGTTAACACTCTCTGACAACTCACATCTCATCTGATATCACTGTTAACACTCTCTGACAACTCACATCTCATCTGATATCACTGTTAACACTCTATGAAAACTCACATCTCATCTGATATCACTGTTAACACTCTCTATGAAAACTCACATCTCATCTGATATCACTGTTAACACTCTATGAAAACTCACATCTCATCTGATATCACTGTTAACACTCTGACAACTCACATCTCATCTGATATCACTGTTAACACTCTGACAACTCACATCTCATCTGATATCACTGTTAACACTCTCTGACAACTCACATCTCATCTGATATCACTGTTAACACTCTCTGAAAACTCACATCTCATCTGATATCACTGTTAACACTCTCTGACAACTCACATCTCATCTGATATCACTGTTAACACTCTATGACAACTCACATCTCATCTGATATCACAGTTCACACTCTATGAAAACTCACATCTCATCTGATATCACGGTTCAAACTCTCTGACAACTCACATCTCATCTGATATCACAGTTCACACTCTGAAAACTCACATCTCATTTGATATCACAGTTCACACTCT
>NW_027009679.1:0-41583 GCF_036934945.1 Oncorhynchus masou masou
ACCTGTTGAACAATAGAGAGAGGGCTCACCTGTTGAACAATAAAGAGAGGGGCTCACCTGTTGAACAATAGAGAGAGGGCTCTGTCATGTCTTGTTATGTCTGTTCCTGTCCTTTCTCTTCACTCTGTCTCTCTCTGCTGGTCTTTTTAGGTTACCTTCTCTGTCTCTCATTCTTCAGCTGTTCTACATCTCCCCTAACTAGCTCATTCACTCTTCCTCACCTGTTCTCTCTTCCCCCTCTGATTAGGTCTCTATTTCTCTCTCTGTTCCTGCTACTTTCAGTGTCTGATTCTCGTTTGTGTTTTTCACGCCAGAAGCAAGCTGTCGTCTCGTTTGCTTCCACCTTGTCCTATCCTGTCGGAGTCTGCCTGGCAGGTGCATCCTGCATTATACTAACGTTCTTTTGTTCCATTGACAACGTTGGAAGAGGATTTATGCCATTCCTGTTTTCATTAAAGAACTCTGTTTTCTGTTAAAACCGCTTTTGGGTCTTCACTCAAGTACATAACAGAAGAATCAGACCAAGAATGGACCAGCGGCTCCGGACCCTTTTCCTCCGCCGTCGAGATCCAGGGACGATGCTAGGCAGACACGAGGAGGAATTGTCTGCTGCTCGACATGCCGTTGAGACCCTGGCCGTCCAAGTCTCCGACCTCACAAGACGGGTTCACCAACTCCACCTCGATCCACCGCCCACTTCCAGGGTTTCCAGTCTCCGGGCCCAGGATCAACAACCCGCCCTGTTACTCTGGGGAGCCCACTGAGTGCCGCTCATTCCTCACTCAGTGTGATGTGGTGTTCTCTCTCCAGCCCAACACTAACTCCAGGAGCGCAGCCCGCATCGCCTACGTCATTTCTCTCCTTACCGGACGGCGCGTGAGTGGGGCACGGCAATCTGGGAGGCGGGCTGAGTGTATTAACCAGTACCAGGACTTTAAGGAGGAGATGATACGGGTTTTTGACCGTTCTGTTTTTGGGAGGAGGCTTCCAGGGCCCTGTCTTCCCTATGTCAGGGAATCGATCCATAACGGATTATTCTATTGAGTTTCCGCACTCTCGCTGCCTCTAGTGACTGGAACGAGCCGGCTTTGCTCGCTCGTTTTCTTGAGGGTCTCCTCGTCGAGGTTAAGGATGAGATCCTCTCCCGGGAGGTTCCTTCCAGTCTGGACTCCTTAATAGCTCTCGCTATTCGCATAGAGCGACGGTTTGATCTTCGTCGCCGAGCTCGTGGAAAGGAGCTCGCGTTCTCCCGTGCTCCCCTCTCCACATCACTGCCACCTGCGCATCCCACTGCCACCCTCCTCCGCCGGCTCGGATGCTGAGCCTATGCAGCTGGGGGTATCCGCATCTCGGCCAAGGAGAAGGAACGGAGAATCACCAATCGCCTCTGTCTCTACTGCGGCTCCGCTGGTCATTTTGTCACCTCATGTCAGTAAAGCCAGAGCTCATCAGTAAGGGGGGCTACTGGTGAGCGCAACTACTCAGGCCTCTCCTTCTGGATCACGCACTACCTTTCCGGTCCATCTCCGCTGGCCCGGTTCATCTGCTTCCTGCAGTGCCTTGATAGACTCTGGGGCGGAGGGCTGTTTTATGGACGAGACCTGGGCTCGGGAACATGACATTCCTCTCAGACAGTTAGGGAGCCCACGGCCTTGTTCGCTTTAGATGGTAGTTCTCTCCCCAAGATTCAGCGTGAGACGCTGCCTTTAACCCTCACTGTCTCTGGTAATCATAGCGAAACCATTTCTTTTTTAATTTTCGTTCACCTTTTACACCTGTTGTTTTGGGTCATCCCTGGCTAGTGCGCCATAACCCTTCTATTAATTGGTCTAGTAATACTATCCTATCCTGGAATGTTTCTTGTCATGTGACCTGTTTAATGTCTGCTATCCCTCCTGTTTCCTCTGTCTCTTCTTCACAGGAGGAGCCTGGCGATTTGACAGGGTGCCGGAGGAGTATCACGATCTGCGCACGGTGTTCAATCGTTCCAGGCCACTTCTCTCCTCCACACCGGTCGTATGACTGTAGTATTGATCTCCTTCCGGGAACTTCTCTCCCCCGGGTAGATTATACTCTCTGTCGGCTCCCGAACAAGGCTCTCGAGGATTATTTGTCGGTTTCGCTCGACGCCGGTACCATAGTCTCCTCCTCCTCTCCCGCCGGAGCGGGGTTTTTTGTTCAGAAGAAGGACGGGTCCCTGCACCCATGCGTGGATTATCGAGGGCTGAATGACATAACAGTTAAGAATCGTTATCCGCTTCCTCTTATGTCTTCAGCCTTCGAGATCCTGCAGGGAGCCAGGTTTTTCACCAAATTGGACCTTCGTAACGCCTACCATCTCGTGCGCATCAGGGGGAGGGGGACGAGTGGAAGACGGGCGTTTAACACTCCGTTAGGGCACTTTGAATACCGGGTTCTTCCTTTCGGCCTCGTTAACGCTCCAGCTGTCTTTCAGGCACTAGTTAACGACGTCCTGAGAGACATGCTGAACATTTTTGTTTTCGTTTACATGGACGATATCCTGATTTTTTCACCGTCTCTCTCGATTCATGTTCAGCACGTGCGACATGCGTCCTCCAGCGCCTTTTGGAGAACTGTCTTTATGTGAAGGCTGAAGTGCACTTTTCATGCCGCCTCTGTCCCTTTTCTCGGTTCCGTTATTTCTGCTGAGGGCATTAAGATGGATCCCGCTAAGGTCCAGGCTGTCATTGATTGGCCCGTTCCTAAGTCCGCGTCGAGCTGCAGCGCTTTCTGGGCTTCGCTAATTTCTATCGTCGTTTCATCCGTAATTTCGGTCAGGTGGCAGCTCCCCTCACAGCCCTTACTTCTGTTAAGACGTGCTTTAAGTGGTCCGTTTCCGCCCAGGGAGCTTTTGATCTTCTTAAGAATCGTTTACATCCGCACCTATTCTTGTTACACCTGACATCTCTAGTCAGTTTGTTGTTGAGGTTGACGCGTCAGAGGTGGGCGTGGGAGCCATTCTTTCTCAGCGCTCTCTCTCTGACGGCAAGGTCCATCCTTGCGCGTTTTTTCTCTCATCGCTTATCGCCGTCAGAACGTAACTATGATGTTGGTAATCGCGAACTGCTCGCCATCCGCTTAGCCCTAGGCGAATGGCGACAGTGGTTGGAGGGGCGACCGTTCCTTTTGTCGTTTGGACTGACCATAGGAACCTTGAGTACATCCGTTCAGCCAAACGACTTAATGCGCGTCAGGCTCGTTGGGCTCTGTTTTCGTCGTTTCGAGTTTGTTATTTCTTATCGTCCGGGCTCAAAAAACACCAAGCCTGATGCTTTATCTCGTCTCTTCAGTTCTTCTGAGGTCTCCACCGACCCCGAGGGGGATTCTCCCTGAGGGGCGTGTTGTCGGGTTGACTGTCTGGGAATTGAGAGGCAGGTAAAGCAAGCACTCGCTCACACTCCGTCGCCACGAGCTTGTCCTAAGGAACCTTCTGTTCGTTCCCGTTCCTACTCGTCCGGCCGTTCTTCAGTGGGCCCACTCTGCCAAGTTGGCCGGCCACCCCGGCGTTCGGGGTACGCTCGCTTCCATTCGCCAGCGTTTCTGGTGGCCCACTCGGGAACGTGACGCGCGTCGATTTGTCGCCGCTTGTTCGGGTCTGCGCGCAGACTAAATCTGGGAACTCTCCTCCTGCCGGCCGTCTCAGACGCTTCCCATTCCCTCTCGACCGTGGTCTCACATCGCTTTAGATTTTATCACCGGACTGCCTTCATCAGCGGGGAAGACAGTTATTCTTACGGTTGTCGATAGATTCTCTAAGGCGGCTCATTTCATTCCTCTCGCTAAGCTCCCTTCTGCTAAGGAGACGGCTCAGATCATTATCGAGAATGTTTTCCGAATTCATGGCCTTCCGTCTGACGTCGTTTCCGACAGAGGTCCGCAGTTCACGTCTCAATTTTGGAGGGAGTTTTGCCGTTTGATTGGGGCTTCCGTCAGTCTCTCGTCCGGCTTTCATCCCCAGTCTAACGGTCAAGCCGAACGGGCCAATCAGACTGTTGGTCGCATTTTACGCAGTCTTTCTTTTCGTAACCCTGCGTCTTGGTCAGAACAGCTCCCCTGGGCAGAGTACGCCCACAACTCGCTTTCCTCGTCTGCTACCGGTCTATCTCCTTTTCAGAGTAGCCTCGGGTACCAGCCTCCGCTGTTCTCATCTCAGCTCGCGAGTCCTGCGTCCCCTCCGCTCAGGCTTTTGTCCAGCGTTGCGAGCGCACCTGGAAGGGGGCCAGGTCGGCACTTTTCCGTAATAGGGCGCAGACTGTGAGGGCCGCTAATAGCGTAGGACCAAGAGTCCTAGATATTGTTGCGGTCAGAGAGTATGGCTCTCCACTCAGAACCTTCCCCTTAAGACAGCTTCTCGCAAGTTGGCCCCGCGGTTCATTGGTCCGTTCCGTATTTCTCAGGTCATTAATCCTGTTTCCAGTGCGACTTCTTCTCCCGCTATCTTCGTCGCGTTCACCCGGTCTTCCATGTCTCCTGTGTTAAGCCCGTTCTTCGCGCCCCGCTCGTCCCTCCCCCCATCCTTGTCGAGGGCGCACCCATCTACAGGGTTCGTAAGATTTTGGACATGCGCCCTCGGGGCCGTGGTCATCAGTACCTAGTGGATTGGGAGGGGTACGGTCCTGAGGAGAGGAGTTGGGTTCCCTCTCGGGACGTGCTGGACCGTTCGCGGAGGCGCTCGGTGAGTGGGGGGGTACTGTCATGTCTTGTTATGTCTGTTCCTGTCCTTTCTCTTCACTCTGTCTCTCTCTGCTGGTCTTTTAGGTTACCTTCTCTGTCTCTCATTCTTCAGCTGTTCTACATCTCCCCTAACTAGCTCATTCACTCTTTCTCACCTGTTCTCTCTTCCCCCTCTGATTAGGTCTCTATTTCTCTCTCTGTTCCTGCTACTTTCAGTGTCTGATTCTCGTTTGTGTTTTTCACGCCAGAAGCAAGCTGTCGTCTCGTTTGCTTCCACCTTGTCCTATCCTGTCGGAGTCTGCCTGGCAGGTGCATCCTGCATTATACTAACGTTCTTTTGTTCCATTGACAACGTTGGAGAGGATTTATGCCATTCCTGTTTTTTCATTAAAGAACTCTGTTTTCTGTTAAAACCGCTTTTGGGTCTTCACTCAAGTACATAACAGGCTCACCTGCTGAACAATAAAGAGAGGGGCTCACCTGTTGAACAATAAAGAGAGGGGCTCACCTGTTGAACAATAAAGAGAGGGGCTCACCTGTTGAACAATAAAAGAGAGGGGCTCACCTGTTGAACAATAAAGAGAGGGGCTCACCTGTTGAACAATAAAGAGAGGGGCTCACCTGTTGAACAATAAGAGAGGGCTCACCTGTTGAACAATAAAGAGAGGGCTCACCTGTTGAACAATAAAGAGAGGGGCTCACCTGTTGAACAATAGAGAGAGGGGCTCACCTGTTGAACAATAAAGAGAGGGGCTCACCTGTTGAACAATAAAGAGAGGGGCTCACCTGTTGAACAATAAAGAGAGGGGCTCACCTGTTGAACAATAAAGAGAGGGGCTCACCTGTTGAACAATAAAGAGAGGGGCTCACCTGTTGAACAATAAAGAGAGGGGCTCACCTGTTGAACAATAAAGAGAGGGGCTCACCTGTTGAACAATAAAGATCCTGGAATGATTTTCTTTTAAACATTTTTATTTCAACTTTATTTAACCAGGTAGGCCAGTTGAGAACAAGTTCTCATTAACAACTGCTTCCTGGCCAAGATAAAGCAAAGCAATGCGACAAAACAACAACAAACGTACAGTCAATAACACAAAAGAAAAGAAAAATAGAACAAAATTTGATTTGATTTGAAATGTAGAAGATTAGAGAAATCAAATCAAATTTTATTTGTCACATACACATGGTTAGCAGATGTTAATGCGAGTGTAGCGAAATGCTTGTGCTTCTAGTTCCGACAATGCAGTAATAACCAACAAGTAATCTAACTAACAATTCCAAAACTACTGTCTTATACACAAGTGTAAGGGGATAAAGAATATGTACATAAAGATTTATGAATGAGTGATGGTACAGAGCAGCATAGACAAGATACAGTAGATGGTATCGAGTACAGTATATACATATGAGATGAGTATGTAAACAAAGTGGCATAGTTAAAGTGGCTAGTGATACATGTATTACATAAGGATGCAGTAGATGATATAGAGTACAGTATATGAGTATACATATGAGATGAATAATGTCGGGTATGTAAACATTATATTAGGTAGCATTGTTTAAAGTGGCTAGTGATATATTTTACATAATTTCCCATCAGATTTCCCCACAATTCCCATTATTAAAGTGGCTGGAGTAGGCAATAAATAGGCCCTAGAGGCGAAGATAATTACAATTTAGCATTAATACTGGAGTGATGCAGTTGAAGTCGGAAGTTTACATACACCTTAGCCAAATACATTTTAACTCAGTTTTTCACAATTACTGACATTTAATCCTATTAAAAAATTCCCTGTCTTAGGTCACTTAGGATCACCACTTGATTTTAAGAATGTGAAATGTCAGATTAATAGTAGAGAGAATGATTTATTTAATATTTTATTTCTTTCATCACATTCCCAGTGGGTCAGAAGTTCACATACACTCAATTAGTATTTGGTAGCATTGCCTTTAAATTGTTTAAATTGGGTCAAACGTTTCGGGTAGCCTTCCACAAACTACCCACAATAAGTTGGGTGAATTTTGGCCCATTCCTCCTGACAGAGCTGGTGTAACTGAGTCAGGTTTGTAGGCCTCCTTGCTCACACACGCTTTTTCAGTTCTGCCCACAAAAATTTCGATTGGAATTGAGGTCAGGGCTTTGTGATGGCCACTCCAATACCTTGACTTTGTTGTCCTTAAGCCATTTTGCCACAAATTTGGAAGTATGCTTTGGATCATTGTCCATTTGGAAGACCCATTTGAGACCAAGCTTTAACTTTTACTGATGTCTTGAGATGTTGCTTCAATATATACACACAATTTTCCTTCCTCATGATGCCATCCATTTTGTGAAGTGCACCAGTCCCTCCTGCAGCAAAGCACCCCCACAACATGATGCTGCCACCCCGTGCTTCACGGTTGGGATGGTGTTCTTCAGCTTGCAAGCGTCCCCCTTTTCCTCCAAACATAACGATGGTCACTATGGCCAAACAGTTCTATTTTTGTTTCATCAGACCAGAGGACATATCTCCAAAAAGTACGATCTTTGTGCAGTTGCAAACCATAGTCTGGCTTATTTATGGTGGTTTTGGAGCAGTGGCTTCTGTCCTTGCTGAGCAGCCTTTCAGGTTATGTCGATATAGGACTCGTTTTACTGTGGATATAGATACTTTTGTACCTGTTTCCTCCAGCATCTTCACAAGGTCCTTTGATGTTGTTCTGGAATTGATTTGCACTTTTCGCACCAAAGTACATTCATCTCTAGGAGACAGAACACGTCTCGTTCCTGAGTGGTATGATGGCTGCGTGGTCCCATGGTGTTTATACTTGCGTACTATTGTTTGTGCAGATGAATGTGGTTCCTTCAGGCGTTTGGAAATTGCTCCCAAGGATGAACCAGACTTGTGGAGGTCTACAATTTGTTTTCTGAGGTCCTAACTGATTTCTTTCGAGTTTTCCCATGATGTCAAGCAAAGAGGCACTGAGTTTGAAGGTAGGCCTTGGAATACATCCACAGGTACACCTCCAATTGACTCAGAAGCTTCTAAAGCCATGACATAATTTTCTGGAATTTTCCAATCTGTTAAAAAGGCACAGTCAACTTAGTGTATGTAAACTTCTGACCCACTGGAATTGTGATACAGTGAATTCTAAGTGAAATAATCTGTCTGCAAACAATTGTTGGAAAAATGACTTGTGTCATGAACAAAGTAGATGCACCCCCATAGAGACTGCCAGAGGTCCGGACAGCAGGCCCTCCGATTTGACACACTGAACTCTATCTGAGAAGTAGTTGGTGAACCAGGCGAGGCAGTCATTTGAGAAGCCAAGGCTATTGAGTCTGCCGATAAGAATGCGGTGATTGACAGAGTCGAAAGCCTTGGCCAGGTTGATGAAGACAGTACCGTCTTTTATCGATGGAGGTTATGATATTGTTTAGGACCTTGAGCATGGCTGAGTTGCACCCATGACCAGCTCTGAAACCAGATTGCATAGTGGCGAAGGTACGGTGGGATTCGAAATGGTCAGTGATCTGTTTATTAACATGGCTTTTGAAGATTTTAGAAGGGCAGGGCAGGATGGATTTAGGTCTACAACAGTTTGGGTCTAGAATGTCTCCCCATTTGAAGAGGGGGGATGACTGTGGCAGCGTTCAATCTTTAGGGATCTCAGACAATACAAAAGATAGGTTGAACAGGCTAGTAATTTTGCAGTTATTTCAGAACATAAGCTGTCTGGATTTGGGTGAAGGAGAAGTGGGTGGAGGTGGCGGGGTTGGGCAAGTTGCTGCATGGGGTGCTGAGATGTTGGCCAGGGTAGGAGTAGCCAGGTGGAAAGCATGGCCAGCCATGGAAAAATGCTTATTGAAATGATCGATTATCATAGATTTATCGGTGGTGACAGTGTGTCCTATCCTCATTGCAGTGGGAAGCTGGGAGGAGTTGCTCTTATTCTCCATGGACTTTATAGTGTCCCAAAACTTTTTGGAATTTGTGCTACAGGAAGCAAATTTCTGTTTGAAAAAGCTAGCCTTAGCTTTCCTAACTGACTGAGTATATTGGTTCCTGACTTCCCTGAAAAGTTACATATCGCAGGGGCTATTCGATGCTAATGCAGAACTCCACAGGTTGTTTTTGTGCTGGTCAAGGGCAGTCAAATCTGGGGTGAAACAAGGGCTATATCTGTTCTTAGTTCTACATTTTTTGAATGGGCTTGCTTATTTAAGGCAGTGAGGAAAGCACTCTTGAAGAGCAACCAGGCATCCTCTACTGACGGGATGAGGTCAATATCCTTCCAGGATACCCGGGCCAGGTCGATTAGAAAGGCCTGCTCGCTGAAGTGCTTTAGGGAGCGTTTGACAGTGATGAGGGGTGGTCATTTGACCACGGACCCAGTACGCATGCAGGCAATGAGAAAGTGATTGCAGAGGTATTTATAGGGCAGGTATGGGGAGAGAGAAAGATTTATCAAATTGGCTTTTTACCAAATGACCATACAACAGACCACATATTCACCCCTGCACACCATAATTGACAAACAAGCCAACCAAAACAAAGACAAAGTCTTCTCATGGTTTTCAAAAAAATCTTCTGACTCAATTTGACATGTGTCTGTTATACAAATTGATGGAAAGAGGTGTTGGTAGAAACACATATATCATAAAATCAATATACAAAAACAGCAAGTGTGCGGTTAAAATTGGCCAAGAAAAACACTTCTTTCCACAGGGCCGTGGGGTGAGACAGGGATGCAGCTTAAGCCCCACCCTCTTCAACATATATATACCAACGAATTGGCGAGGGCACTAGAACAGTCTGCAGCACCCGGCCTCACCCTACTAGAATCTGATGTCAAATCTTTGCTGATGATCTGGTGCTTCTGTCCACAACCGAGGACCTACAGCAGCACCTAGTCATTCTGCACAGATTCTGTCAGACCTGGGCCTTGACAGTACATCTCAGTAAGACAAAATAAGGGTGTTTCAAAAAAGGTCCAGTTGCCAGGACCACAAATACAAATTAATTCTAGTCACAGTTGCCCTAGAACAAAAAAAGAACTATACATACCTCGGCCTAAACATCAGTGTCACAAGTTAATTCCACAAAGCCGTGAACGATCTGAGAGACATGGCAAGAAGGGCCTTCTACGCCATCAAGAGGAAAATAAAATTTGCCACATCAATTAGGATTTGGCAAAAAATACCTTAATCAGTCATAGAACCCATTGCCCCTTACGGCTGTGAGGTCTGAGGTCCGCTCACCAACCAAGAATTCACAAAAAGGGGACAAACACCTCCAAAAATATCCTATGTGTACAACATAAATCCCCAAATAATACATGCAGAATTAGGCCGATATCTGCAATGATCAAAATCCAGAAAATAAACATTAAATTCTACAACCACCTTAATCGAATTGAATAATTTCTAAATATATTTGTCAAACAATGCAAATTCCTTTTCTTTTTTTAAAATATTTTATTTTTGCATTTTCCAATGAAGAACATTCAAAACAAAAGTGAAAAGATATTAGACAACAATAGGACAAAGTGACAGTAACAGACGAACATAACAAAAATAAATTCTAATTCTAATTATATAAACATACATACAATAATAAAAAATAAAAAAATAAATTAAAAAATAACGAGACATTGGATCACCTGCCGTAGGCTACATATTATACATTACCTGTGAAACGTTATGTGAGGATTATATAGAGATTCAATCAATGAGATGTGGGGGAGATTCTCCATATAGTCAATAAAAGGTTGCCAAATTCTGTAAAATGTCTTTAACTTATTCCTCAAGCAGTAAGTGATTTTCTCCAAAGGGATATAACTATTAACTTCTGAAAGCCACATTGCAACTGGCAGGGAGGAATCAATTTCCATTTCAAGGCAATACATTTCTTGGCAACAGCTAGCAATATTTCTGTTAGCTTTATAGTATGGCTTTGCCTAAGATTGGTGTTAGTAAAGTTACCCAGTAGACAGACCTCCGGGTCTAAAGGGAATGCAACCCCATGAATTGAGGATATGGTATCGCAGACCCCTGTAGTTTTGAACACTGCCAAGTGGAATGGAGGTATGTTCCTTCATCTGAGCCACATCTCAAACATAGGGAGGAGATATCTGGGTTGATCTTGTGCAGTCTAGATGGGGTGATATAGAGCTGATGGAGGAAATTAAACTGGACAATCTGTATCTGGAGTTCAATGTGGATGTAACACCATCCCTGCATAGGTCACTCCATAGATCCTCATCAAGATCAATACCCAGATCTTTCTCCCATCTAAGTCGGGGTTTATCTAGCTCAGGCAGTGTTAGTCCTGACATAAGAGCATCGTATACACGGGAAATGGTCTTGAACAGTGGTTGGTCTGCGTGGCAGAGTTGTTCAATAGGTGACATCTTAGGTAGGTTCCATTGTCCCTTAAGATTCACCTAATAAAGTTTCATAGTTGTAGGTAGCTAAAGAAGTCCCTGTTAGGCAAGTGGTATTTCTGTTTCAGCTGATCGAAAGACATAAGAACTCCTCCTCGTAACAATGTTCCAGAAGAGTGACCCCCTTATCAGACCAGGGTCTAAAGTTACTATTCTGGAAAAACATAGGGATCAATCTATTGTTCCATAAGCAAATTCCTTTTCAAGTGGCAGTCATTATCCTAGCTTCATCACGATCACTTGGAGCGTAGTTGCAAATTTTAGCTCAAAATGTCCACCCTATTATCCATGTACATATGACAGGGTGGACAAATGGATATCTTGCAGTAATGTGTTGCAAAATATGTGTGTAAGGGTTTTCCTGTGGTGAAGTAGAGGAGGACCAAAACGCAGCGTGGTTATATTGATTCATGTTTAATAAAAACAGATAAACCCGAACACTACAAAACAATAAACGTGGAAAACCAAAAACAGCCCTATCTGGTGCAAAACACAGAGACAGGAACAATCATCCAAACACAGTGAAACCCAGGCTACCGAAGTATGATTCTCAATCAGAGACAACTAATGACACCTGCCTCTGATTGAGAACCATACTAGGCCGAAACATAGAAATACCCCAAAACATAGAAAAACAAACATAGACTGCCCACCCAACTCACGCCCAGACCATACTAAAATAAATACAAAACAAAGGAAATTAAGGTCAGAACGTGACAATGTGTTTTTGTTCATAAATTGTATTACATAATTACAGTATATATAGCATGTATGGTATTTTAAGAATAAATAAATATCAATTGAATCAGGTCTTTCTGAAGGAATGACACCTCCTCTTAGTGCTGCTGAAAGACAGTGGCAATACAGAGAATGACGTAATGCTGACCCAGAGAGAAGGAGAGAGTATCTAGAAAAAGAGATGGAGAAACGGAGGAAAGATAAAGAGAGAAAAAAGAAGAAGGCAATAGCTGAACTCAGTGACAGAGTGCAGTGTGCAGAAAGGAAGAAATTAAGATATTCAAAAAGGATACTCAGAGCAAGGGTCAAGGCTAGTGCTGCAGTCCCAAACACCCCCTAAACTCCTAAAAATCAGCCTGGGCCTTCAATGTTAGAATATGATTAAGATAAGGCATTTAAGATTATTAGTTGCTAAACTTTCTACTAACTCTAACCGTAATCCCTAACCATAACCCATAACCCTAATCCCGACCTACTTACCCTTATCCTTAACTTTTTCTCTGACTCTACCCCTAGAATCCTAACCATGCATTTAATGTGTTTTAGGAAAAGCCAGCATGGGGAACGCATTAGAAAAAAAAAACACACAGAAGACTCGCATTTAAAATCAGAAGTGGCAAAGGACAGGGGAAAAAAAGGAAAAATACAGGAAGAGGTATGCAAGGATTAGGGAGAACAGGCATCTGTATCGCATCGTTCTACAGTCAAAGCATTGCTGAAACGTCAGAATGTGACATCACCTATTAAGCTCTTTCTTTTTTGACAAGGAAGGGAAGCAGAACAGAAACAGAAATCAAAAGGAAAGTGAAGGATTTCATCCTCCGTGATGATGTAAGTCGTATAACGACCGGCCGCAAACAAACCATCAAACAACTAAGAACAAAATGCAGAAGAGGCTTCTGACTGACTCAATGAAAAATCTGCACAGGAAATCTTGTCTGAGGAACTAGGGCAGTTGTCCTATACCTCCTTCTGGTATGTGGAAGCAGAAGTACTCTGAAGTCAGCCGGCTTCACTTCTTTAGTGACGGGCCGGCTACACAATACAAGCAAAAAGGGAACTTCTACCTACTTGCCACTGAACCACACAAACAAGGCTTTTAAGAGGTCAACTGGAATTTCTTTGAGGCCAGCCATGGCAAGGGGGCACCAGATGGTGTTGGAGGATCCTCAAGAGATGTGCAGATAGTGCAGTGCACCATGGAAAGTCTATCCCAGATGTACAGGCCCTGTACAATGTCCTAAAGGGTCTTAACTCCTCTGTGGAGATGTTCTTCATTACTGAGAGTGATGTGGAGGCAAGAGCAGAGGTAACCCTCCTTCCTCCCCATACACACATACATATATACGTTTTTCTTGTAAAGTAGCTGGTTGAGTATTAAAATGTATAAAGTGTTTGTTACTCTTTATATCTTATCATACGCTATCTCTTGTAATGGGAGCGTACTGGCAGCAGATAAGTCAGGCGCAGGAGAGCAAAAACTGTGTTTCCAACGGCGCAGTTTAATAATAAAAACCACAGGAAAACAGAACAATCAAGAAATGGGTACAAAACCCAACGCACACCAGACATAACGTGCACAAGCACTTACAATAAACAATACTGGACAAGGACATGGGGGGAACAGAGGGTTAAATACACAACATGTAATTGATGTAATTGAAACCAGGTGTGTGGGAAGACAAGACAAAACAAATGGAAAATGAAAGGAGGATCGGTGACATCGACCGCCAAACGTCGCCCGAACAAGGAGAGGAACCGACTTCGGAGGAATCCGTGACATCTCTTCTCACCTTAGATGCCATTAAAAGAACGTTGAAGATTCATCAGGTTATCAGTATCTCACCAGGCCAGATAAAATACAGAGACATTATTTGTCTGTGCAAAAAGGATAGTGGCATTTTGGACTGTCCTTATTGTTAGCTCAAAGAGGCAACTCTGGGTGACTGCAGTATTTAACCAGCTCACTGCATCTCATGACAAGGCTGACACCACATGGCGACCTGGCACTACTGAACTTAATCACGTACGGGAGTGGTGTGTTGTCATACCCTGGCATCATCATGGATGTAGAGGAACATCACATTAAGATGAAATGCATGCACTGGAATGGCCAAGTCCAAAGGAAAATATTTGTTGGTACTCTGATGGACAGATAATGTGTCTGATGCCACAGCCACAGGCTACTAAACGCTCTGTGCAGATGGAAAAATCCACCTGGAAGTATGTGGAAGTGTCACGCCCTGGTCGAAATATATTATGTTTATTCTTCATTTATTCGGACAGGCCAGGGTGTGACATGGGTTATTGTGGTGTGTTTTTGTCTTGGGGTTTTGTGGGATGTCTAGCGTTAGTCTATGGCTGCCTGAGGCGGTTCTTAATCAGAGTCAGGTGATTATCGTTGTCTCTGATTGGGAACCATATTTAGGCAGCCATATTCTTGTGTGTTTCGTGGGTGATTGTCCTTAGTGTCCTTGTTCCTGTCTCTGTGTTAGTTTACATAAGTATAGGCTGTTTCCGGTTTTCGTTACGTTCATTAAGTTCTTGTTTTTGTAGTATTTTGTATTGATTCGTGTTTACGTTTTTTTGATTATACATGGATCGCAATCTACACGCTGCATTTTGGTTCGACTCTCCTTCGCCTACAGAAAACCGTTACAGGAAGAGCATTTGGGGTGAAAGGGGGAGAGATGGAAAGAGGGGGAGTGAGAGAGGAGGAGAGGAAGGGAGGGACAGGAATGTGTTTTAATGCTAATTCCAATGATTTTGTACTGGCAATGTATTTTTGTGTTGTTGTTTTTCACAATGAATATGTAACTAAATAGCAGTTCCAATGTTGTTACTACATGTATTACTATGTACACTACAGACACCTCACAAGTCCTCAACTGGCAGCTTCATTAAATAGTACCCGCAAAACACCAGTCTCAATGTCAACAGTGAAGAGACGACTCTGGGATGTTTAGCTGTCCACCCTGTTATCTTGGAATCTTTTCAAATGAATTCAGTTACATTGTCAAATATCAAGAATTTGTGTCATGTATTTTAAAGAGTAAGACAAGGCCAACACCACACAATTATAAACTTGGATAAAATATCATTAATACCTGTCTCAATTTAGAAAGATAAGGTGCAAATAGATTAAGTTCTGTATCAAACCACACATTGTATACAAAATCTGTTATTTCTTTATAATTTCACCAGAACAAATGGATAGGCTTGACAAGGGGAGCTTTATGAAAATGTAAATATTATTAAAATAGTCCAATGAAAGTAATTAAAGACAGTTAAGTGCATGTCCTTAACATGGTGGACATATCATATGGCTGCTTCACTGAAAATGTGTTTATAAGGATCTAAGTGCTGGAGATTGGCCAACATGTTTTTCTACAAGTCTAATATTTCCTTTTTATAATAAAACATAAAAGGAATAGAAATTCTGAAATAAAAATGTAAAATGTTGCCTGATACTGTTTTGTGATATTGACCCAGCTAGTCCCCTGACAGCTCTCATCCACTCAATAATTTATAGCTGCATTTCAATCACTTATTATCCATATTTCAATCGTTATAGATACATTCCAATAAATGTAATATCCAAATTTCAATCTTAATAGTACTAATTTCGATCATTTAATATCCACATTTCAGTCAGACAAATTTCAATTTCAATATGTCATATCTCACAATCACACAACTTTCACATCCATATTCTCTTAGTACCAAACACACTTGGTAATCTCCCTCATTACCCATGTGCATCCCAATTTTCACCAAATTGCCTATATATTGTACTACTTTTGACCAGGGCCCATAGTGCACTGTGTAGGGAATAGGGTGCCATTTGTACTATAGACGGATGTACTCTATTGCGCTGTGTTTAAATGTTCTGTGGATCTCTGTATTCAGGATTGAAAAAAACTGCATCTTTCACCTTGCTGCTGATACTTATTCAACCTTTCTACAGAGCATATAGTTTGGGGCCTATAGGTAGCATGGTGCTTGTAACACCAGGATAGTGGGATTGATTACCGGGACCACCCATATGTAAAATGACTGTAAGGGGCTTTAGATAAAAGTGTCTGCTAAATCAGAAGAGCGATGATACAGATGCTGAGGAACTGACACTCAGTGGAGTTTGCCAAAAGGCACCTGAAGGACTCTCAGACCATGACAAACAAGAATCTCTGGTCTGACGAAACCAAGATTAAACTCTTTAGCCTTTAGCCTGTATGGCAAGCATCACGTCTTGAGGAAACCTGGCACCATCCCTACGGTGAAGCATGGTGATGGCAGCATCATGCTCTGGGGGTGTTTTTCAACAGCAGGGACTGGGAGACTAGTCAGGATCGAGGGGAATGTGAACAGAGCAAAGTACAGCCAGATCCTTGATGAAAACCTGCTCCAGAGCACTCAGCACTTCAGACTGGGGCAAAGGTTCACCTTCCAACAGGACAATGACCCTAAGCACACAGCCAAGACAACGCAGGAGTGGCTTCGGCACAAGTCTCTGAATGTCCTTGAACTTGAACCCGATCAAACATCTCTGGAGAGACCTGAAAAAAGCTGGGCAACCTGAAAGAGCTTGAGAGGATCTGCAGAGAAGAATGGGAGAAACTCCCCAAATACAGGTGTGCCAAGCTTGAAGCGTCATACCCAAGAAGACTCAAGGCTGTAATCAGTGCCAAAGGTGCTTCAACAAAGTACCCAGTAAAGGGTCTGAATATATATGTAAATGTAATATTTCAGGTTTATTTTATTTTATACATTTGCTAAAATATCTAAAAAAACTATTTTTCCTTTGTCATTATGGAGTATTGTGTGTAGATTGATTTAAAAAAAAACAATATTATAAGTTTTAGAATAAGGCTGTAACGTAACAAAATGTGAAAAAAGTCAAGGGGTCTGAATACTTTCCAAATGCAGTGTAAACACACACACTGGCCCTCCCAGACCAACTCCAGGACTGTGACCGGAGTTGATTAATCAGTAATTGATTGATCATTATGTTGTCTCTTCCTCATTCAGCTCCAGCCTGAATTAATAATTGATGTCATGTGACCTGAGTTATAGAACAGATCGGATAGGTCCTCTGAGAAAGACCAATGAATGCCTCAGCCAATCAGGAGTGTATTTTAGTAGTTAATTACTCTACTTCAACAGCGACAGCTAATACTTCAAAATGATTTGATTCAGGAGGTTTTCAGGTTGGCAAAGTCATTTATTTGTTGACAGGTTTGATTTACATTTTATTTCAAGTTTGAATGAAGCCCATTTAAGTTCATATAGGTTTAATATGAGCAGACTCATGTTCAGAATATGTCTATACATTAGGCTTATATACTGTATAATAAGGCTATATGAAGACAACATGGAAACCATAGGATGACATTCTGCAGAAATGATACAAGTTGTGAAATTCCTCTCGGTTGGTATGCTATAATTAATTCAAACTGTGAGTAACACTCATGCACTTGCAGACAAACACGCAGACTCCCATATGCTCGCAAACATATACACAGATACACATATACACACACAAACAGACATGCACACACACACATAGCCACACACACCCACACATAGCCACAAAAATGTTGCTAGTCAGACATGTACACACACAACCGTTAACAGTATTTCAATGTTTGATATGAAACAGTCAGTCAGTGACATCTACAGGAATGATGAACAGTGAGGCTGAGTTTTAACTACTGTAATTATTACCAGGGCTGAAGAATGGAAAGAGTTTCTCAGTGAAGAGTAGATATGAGACCTGGCCTCCACATTATAGAAGGAGAGGTGGAACTTCTGGGGCTCTCTCTCAGGGAGAGGTGGATAGAGGGACCAGCAGCAACCCAGTACTCTCCATTCCTCAGCATCAGTATCCATCCTCAGGGCTCACTGTAATCTTCCCTTTCCTGTTGATTGACAATGTGGCCACTCCTAAAATCCACCCAGTCTTCCCCTTCACCTGGAATCTCCCTGAGGAAAAACAATACCTTCCCAGGGCACTGACTGGGGCACTGTATCTGGGTTGTCAGGGAGATGCTGCCATATGTCTCCATATCTAAAATGTTTCCTGTCTTCAGACAAGATGACAGACAAGAGTGGGATTTGCTGTATCGGGGTCTAGAGTCACATCCACTGTTGAGAGAAACATCCACTTTATAAGAATTATATAAAAAAACAAAAATAAACTTAAATATCGGGACGGAATTTTACTGTAGGTCTTGCTGTACAGTACATTACTGTAGAAATACACTACATGGCCAAAAGTATGTGGATACCACTTCAAATGAGTGGATTCTTTCAGCCACACCCGTTGCTGATGGGTGTGTAAAATCGAGCACACAGCCATGGAATCTCCATAGACTGACATTGGCAGTAGAATTACCCGCACTGAAGAGGTCAGTGGATTCCAACAAGTCAGTTAGCCAAATTTCTGCTCTTCTGTAGCTGCCTCAGTCAACTGTAGGTGCTGTTATTGTGAAGTAGAAACGTTTAGGAGCAACAACAGCTCAGCCGCAAAGTGGCAGGCCACACAAGCTCACAGAACGGACCACCAAGTGCTGAAGTGCGTAACGTGTAAAAAGTTACAAACTGCCTCTGGAAACAACGTGAGCACAAGAAGTGTTCATCGGGAGCTTCATGAAATAGGTTTAACCTGATCTTTATCTATTGATCTGTAAGGGGACCACTCTGAACATTTCTTAGTATACTTTATACACCACTAACCATCCACTCTACGTGTGGGGCAGAAGTTGCATATATTTGTTATTTTTATTTAGTTTTCAGTCTAGTAACCCATTATACATATACAATTGTTTCTATCTTTATCCAAGACCGGTCGACATCACCAGTCTTCTAGCCATCATTGATCCATTTTTCATTTTCCATTGGTTTTGTCTTGTCTTCCTACACACCTGGTTCCAATCCCATTCATTACCGGTTGTGTATTTAACCCTCTGTTTCTCCTCATGTCTTTGTCAGAGATTGTTTGTTGTTCATGATCGTGCAGTTTGTATTGGTGCACGACGGGTCCTTGTACCCACTTTGATTATGTATGATGGTTTTGGAGCTGTGTTATTAAACTACTCCATTATACCAAGTTAGTTTCTCCTGCGCTTGACTTCCCTGCCACCTACACACACGTTGCTGACACCAACTCACGGGTGCAAACCGATCATATATATTATAATAATAATTCAAATGTAGACTATCCAGGTCCTGCTTATATACTAATCCAACAGTAATTTCACATGATTATAGGAAAACAAATGCCTACTATTGGAGACACTTAATCAGTTTCCTTAGATTTACTCTCTGGATCAATTTCTTTATCTCCTCTGAACCAGTTCCCTGGACAGACTCATTATTATAGGGAGATAGGGAAATAGTTCAGCCAAATGGAACCCCTACATTTTGGGAATGAGGAGGACAAGAGATCTTTCACCATTAAGGCTCAGTTGGAAAACAGACAGTCCCTCACAGAGATTCTTGAGTTGTGGCCAGAGGGATTTCTGGGTCCAAGCCGAGCGAAATGGATCAAAAAGTCAGGTCGCTCTCATCCGGGTCACGGCACCAAATGTTGTGGAAAACTCGATCCAAAGATGAAGGCAAAGACTATTTAATTGTATAATAGAAACATCTTTAATCAAGCAGTTGTGAAGGAGATCGGTCTCTGATTTCACAGGGAAGAACTCCAAGAGTAAATGGTTACATGTCCCTTATATACTATCATATTGTTACACAACAGTTATTTATACAAGCAACAGTTCCAGAACACAATGGCCTAAGAGGGCATAAATTACAGGAGTCTATGAAAGGCATAACATCACAGTCCAACACAGAACATTTCCCATGAGAAGTTACAACAGCTCACCTCAAATTCTGACATCTCGATAGGATGACATTCAGCATAAATTATACAAGGTGAATTTCCTCTCTGTTAGTATAAAAATATAGTAATAAACACATTGAAATTCATTCAGATTGAGCAACACACACACAGATACACACATTAACAGTATTTCAATGTTTGGTATAAAACAGTCAGTCAAGAACATCTACAGGAGTGATGACCAGTGGGGCTGAGTCATCAATAGTACCAGAATAAAATAATGGATAGAGTTTCTCAGTGAAGGTGCAGCCAGTGAAAGAGTAGATATGAGACTTGGCTTCCACATTATAGAAGGAGACCTGACCCTCCTCATAATCCACAAACACCCCACCTTCTGGGGCTTCTCTCTCAGGGAGAGGGGGACAGAGGGACCAGTGAAAATGTTATACTTTCCATCCATCAGACACAAAGTCCAGCATCCATTCTCAGTGTTCAGGTCAATCTTCCTCTTCCTGTTGATTGACTCTGTGGCCACTCTAAAGTCCACCCAGTCTTCCCCTTCACCTGCACCTCATAATAGAATCTCCCTGAGGAGAAGCCCTCCTTTCCCAGGACATAGTGACCAGTATCAAACCTCTCTGGGTTGTCAGGGAGATCCTGTTTAATGTCTCCACGTCTCACTTGTTTCCCGTCTTCAGACAGGATGAGTTGGGGATGTGCTGTATCAGGATCTAGAGTCACATTCACTGTGGAGAGAAACATACACTTTATTAGAATTATAAAACATTTTTATTTTAACCAGGCAAGTCAGTTAAGAACAAATTCTTATTTACAATGGGTCACATCCACTCTGAAGTGAAAAATTGTCTATAAAAATTGAAAGAAAATAACATCAATATGGGGGACGATATTTTACTGCAGGACTTAATGCACAGTACATTACTGTAGACATATGTAGCCTATAGGTTGTTATTGATACTCTAGATATGAACGTGTGATCATGATATTTCATGTAATACCGGAATGTAAAGATATTCATATTCATATGAAACTCTAGGTGGGTGTACTGGAGAGTACTCACTGACCTGCATGATTTCTGATGGTTTCAAGTTCTAGAATACAGACAAAGAGTTTGTCAGTTTTGGGGGATATCAGAAACAATGGTAATATAATGTTACAGTAGAGTATACTGTATGGAGCCCATGGAACATGATTACAGATCTCCCTCTCTAAACTTTATTGATAAGGTGAGATTGTATTAAAAATCTATTTCAGAACCAGAAACATATCCAATGTGACATGGTGTAAAAATACATCACTCTTCCATAATATACTGTAATATACCTGCAAACAACAGTATGAAGTGATCTAATCCATTTGAAATATAATTCAGTGTAATTAATTTACCTGGACTTCCCTGCATGTTTACAAAATCTGTGGGTAAATGAAACAAATAAAATAAAACAATTGTTGTTCAAGTGTGAACATTTTCAAATAATATCATGAAATAAAATATAATTATTGGCGTGAACATAAAATAATTCCAATACAGAGATATTTTACCACATAATTATGACTAATCTTTGTGCTATTTGCATATTTGCACAATGCAAATTGTAAGCCCTTAGAAAAGGTCTCTCCAACCCTGTTCCCCGAAGAGCTACCATCCTGTAGTTTTTCGCTCCAATCCTAATCGAGTGCACCTGATTCTAATAATTAGCTGGTTGATAATTTGAATGAGGTGAGGTGCAACTACAGTTGCATTTAAAATCTACAGGAGGGTAGCTCTGAATGGACAGGGTTGGAGAGCCCTGCCTTAGAATATACAGTGGGGAGAACAAGTATTTGATGCACTGCCGATTTTGCATGTTTTCCTACTTACAAAGCATGTAGAGGTCTGTAATTTTTATCATAGGTACACTTCAACTGTGAGAGACGGAATCTAAAACACAAATCCAGAAAATCACATTGTATGATTTTTAAGTAATTAATTAGCATTTTATTGCATGACATAAGTATTTAATCACCTACCAACCAGTAAGAATTCCGTCTCTCACAGACCTGTTAGTTTTTCTTTAAGAAGCCCTCCTGTTCTCCACTCATTACCTGTATAAACTGCATCTGTTTGAACTCGTTACCTGTATAAAAGACACCTGTCCACACACTCAATCAAACAGACTCCAACCTCTCCACAATGGCCAAGACCAGAGAGCTGTGTAAGGACATCAGGGATAAAATTGTAGACCTGCACAAGGCTGGGATGGGCTACAGGACAATAGGCAAGCAGCTTGGTGAGAAGGCAACAACTGTTGACGCAAACATTAGAAAATGGAAGAAGTTTAAGTTGACGGTCAATCACCCTCGGTCTGGGGATTCATGCAAGATCTCACCTCGTGGGGCATAAATGATCATGAGGAAGGTGAGTGATCAGCCCAGAGCTACACTGCAGGACCTGGTCATTGACCTGAAGAGAGCTGGGACCATAGTCTCAAAGAAAACCATTAGTAACACACTACGTCGTTATGGATTAAAATCCTGCAGCGCACGCAAGGTCCCCCTGCTCAAGCCAGCGCATGTCCAGAACCGTCTGAAGTTTGCCAATGACCATCTGGATGATCCAGAGGAGGAATGGGAGAAGGTCATGTGGTCTGATGAGACAAAAATATAGCTTTTTGGTCTAAACGCCGTGTTTGGAGGAAGAATAAGGATGAGTACAACCCCAAGAACACCATCCCAACCGTGAAGCATGGGGTGAAGCATGGGGTGGAAACATCATTCTTTTTGGATGCTTTTCTGCAAAGGGGACAGGACGACTGCACCGTATTGATGGGAGGAAGGATGGGGCCATGTATCTTGAGACCTCCGCCAACAACCTCCTTCCCTCAGTAAGAGCATTGAAGATGGGTCGTGACTGGGTCTTCCAGCATGACAACGACCCAAAACACACAGCCAGGGCAACTAAGGAGTGGCTCTGCAAGAAGCATCTCAAGGTCCTGGAGTGGCCTAGCCAGTCTCCAGACCTGAACCCAATAGAAAATCTTTTGGAGGGAGCTGAAAGTCCATATTGCCCAGCGACAGCCTAGAAACCTGAAGGATCTGGAGAAGGTCTGTATGGAGGAGTGGGCCAAAATCCCTGCTGCAGTGTGTGCAAACCTGGTCAAGAACTACAGGAAACGTATGATCTCTGTAATTGCAAACAAAGGATTCTGTACCAAATATTAAGTTCTGCTTTTCTGATGTATCAAATACTTATGTCATGCAATAAAATGCAAATTAATTTATTAAAAATCATAATGCAATTTTCTGGATTTTTGTTTTAGATTCTGTCTCTCACAGTTGAAGTGTAGCTATAATAGAAATTACAGACCTCTACATGCTTTGTAAGTAGGAAAACATGTAATTCGGCAGTGTATCAAATACTTGTTCTCCCCACTGTACATGTATGTATTATATATTGACCATCGAGATCTAGTAATGCATCGTGTATAGCCGCTACTTACCCAGCTGATCAGCGAGTATCTCTGCAGACAAACAGATGAATTAAAGACCATTAAAGCATTCTTAACAGTGAACAATTAATTCAATTCATTTTGTGACAGGGGGATGGGGGACAGAGAAAAAATGGGATGAAAAGTAATAATGTCAAATATGTAAGGATTTTTTATCCATTAAACTAGCTGTTTGTACTGCTAGTCATTTCTGTTACATATTCATGTAATGGGAATTGTTTGTTATCCCAATAAAACTGGGAGTTAAAAAAACAACACATTGATGCATAGGACTGTTGAACAATACTTACTCAGCTTACAAGTGTTGTGATCTTTCTCTTTCTCTACAGACATAAAAAAATAGAACATTTAGAGTGAACATCCTTAATGAATACATCTCACATCCATGGAGAAGACAATTATTAAAATATGAACATATTACAAATTGATGCATAGAACCAGGAGTGTCAAACTCATTCCATGGAGGGCCTAGTGTCTGATGGTTTTTGGTTTTGCCTTTCAATTAAGACCTAGACAACTAGGTGAAGAGAGTTCCTTACTAATCAGTGACCTTAATTCATCAATAAAGAGAGGAGTGAAAACTCGCACATACTCTCCGTGGAATGAGTTTGACATATTGTGACACTGCCACAATTGTGAGGTGATAGGCACATAGACATATAATTATGTATGGTTTAAAGTTTTAAAATGCTTGCAAGGTGGAGCCTGTGTGTACATTTTCATTTTAATACTGTTACATTATGTATTTGCAAGTTCTGACTGCCTTATTTTCACTGTCAAATCTCAGATGGCCACCATTGTCATTTTGGTGGGCTATCCCTTTAAGAAGGCATGGCCATTTTATAAATATAGTTTAGGGAAATGTTTTGTGTGTACCTAGCTGAGGTTATTTTTGTTTGAGAAACCTTTTAAGAGTCTAGATTAACCATTCCAAGTGATAATTGTTGATCATTCTTGTGGATTGTTAACCCCAATGACAAAGTAGTCATATGTTGTTTGTTTTATTTGTGGTCTATTTGAATTGTTTATATTGTTTATTTGAATTTATACACTTTCTATGACAATATATGCTTATTTTTCTCAATTCATTCATTGTGTCTGTCTTGCTTTGGTCACTCTCATATGAACACTGTATTTCTTTGAACTTTATGCGATAGCATAGAATGCGATCCAAGCTGATTGTTACAACATAGGACTGTTCGACACTTCTTTCTCAACTCAAAACTGTGTTCATCTTTAACTCTGCAGACATACAAAAGAGAGACAACGGAGAGAACATCCTTAATTAACAAAGGAACTGTAATGTTTTCTCTAACAGAGTTCCATTTATGGAGGAGAAAACTGCGTGCTTGTCAGTAAGACATTACTTATCTAGCTCCTGACTGTGTTTAGCTTTGGATACTGAAGGCATGACTGAAGATAACAGTTAAAGGAAAGGTTCACAAAAGGACCTACTCAAGATGATTTTTGGAAAAGTTATCTCCATCAAAGAGCAAGTTACACTTATGTGGTTCAGGTAAATCATGCACTGTGATGTAAAGAAACCTTACATTAACCCATAAGAATCTAAGCCCTGTCTAAACGTGGTGATGGGGGTTCAACTAAGCTATATGGAATTGTTTTAAGGTCAAACCAAAGATCATTTAGCTACTTGATTTAGAATTTTAAGACCACTTGAGGAATCAAAAAAACATAGATAAATATGTTATATGAAAAAAGATTTTTGACCTTACTGCTATTAGCCCATACAAATGTGTTAAATAACAATAACAGATTCCCTACATGGAACAACAGATAGTCCACCCAAAAATCTAAAGGAAGTTTGTTCTGAAGTGTCTGTCCTGTATCTGAGAGATATACAGTGCATTCGGAAAGTATTCAGACCCCTTGACTTTTTCCATGTTTTGTTACGTTACAGCCTTGATTAAAAGAAAATGTTCCTCATCAATCTACACACAATACCCCATAATGACAAAGCAAAAACAGGTTTTTAGAAAGTTTGCAAATGTATTAAGAATAAAAAAACAGAAATACCTTATTTACATAACTATTCAGACCCTTAACTCTGAAATTGAGCTCAGGTGCATCCTATTTCCATTGATCATCCTTGAGATGTTTCTACAACTTGATTGGGGTCCACCTGTGGTAAATTCAATTGATTGGACATGATTTGGAAAGGCACACACACCTGTCTATATAAGGTCCCACAGTTGACAGTGTTTGTCTGAGCAAAAACCAAGCCATGAGATCAAAGGAATTGTGCATAGAGCTCCAAGACTGGATTGTGTCGAGGCACAGATCTGAGGAAGTCTACCAAAACATGTCTGCAGTATTGAAGGTCCCCAAGAACAAAGTGGCCTCCATCATTCTTAAATCAAAGAAGTTAGGAACCACCAAGACTCTCCCTAGATCGGGCCGCCCAGCCAAACTGAGAAATCAGTGGAGAACGACCTTGGTCATTGAGGTGACCAAGAACCCGATGGTCAATCTGACAGAGCTCCAGAGTTCCTCCGTGGAGATGGGAGAACCTTCCAGAAGGACAACACTCTCTGCAGCACTCCACCAATCAGGTCTTCAGTAAAAGACACATGACAGCCCACTTGGACTTTTTCAAAAGGCACCTGAAGGACTCTCAGACCATGAGAAACAAGATTCTCTGGTCTGATGAAACTAAGATTGAAGTATTTAGCCTGAATGCCAGCGTCACGTGTGGAGGAAACCTGATACCATCCCTACGGTGAAGCATGGTGGTGGCAGCATCATGTTGTGGAGATGTTTTTCAGTGGCAGTGACTGGAAGACTAGTCAAGATCGAGGGAAAGATGAACAGAGCAAAGTAAAGAGAGATCGTTGATGAAAACCTGCTCCAGAGCGCTCAGGATCTCAGACTGGGGCGAAGGTTCACCTTCAACAGGACAACGACCCTAAGCACACAGCCAAGACAACACAGGAGTGGCTTTGGGAAAAGTCTCTGAATGTCCTTGAGTGACCCAGCCTGAGCCTGGACTTGAACCTGATCAAACATCTCTGGAGACCTGAAAATAGCTGTGCAGCGATGCTCCCCATCCAACCTGACAGAGCTTGAGAGGATCTGCAGAGAAGAATGGAGAAACTCCCCAAATACAGGTGTGCCAAGCTTGTAGCATCATACCCAAGAAGACTCGAGGCTGTAATCTCTGCCAAAGGTGCTTCAACAAAGTACTGAGTAAGGTTCTGAATACCAATGTAAATGTTATATTTATTTTCATTATTTTTTTTACATTTGCAAACATTTCTAAAAACCTGTTTTTGCTTTGTCATTATGGGGTATTACGTGTAGAATGACGAGGGGGAAAAAACAATTTAATACATTTTAGAATAAGGCTGTGACATAAAATGTGAAAGAAGTCAAGGGGTCTGAACACTTTTCGAATGCATTGTAAGAAAGATCAGGAAACATTTGCAATTTTAAAAAAATGTATTCAACCCTTATTTTTGGCAGTAAACAGTCTAAGCCCTGTCTACGTTATTTGATTTGAATTTTAAGACCCTTTGAAATATTTAAAAATGTAGTACTTGTGGAAAAAGTTTCAAATAGAAATGTTTGCTATATAGAACCTTTCATTTTTTTTTACACAAATCCTTATATGTACAGTATCTGACTAATGTCTGCTTTTTACTTCTAAAGGTCAAATAGGGGGTGTTTATATTTGTCCTGTTTCACTACATATACAGTGGGGAGAACAAGTTTTTTGATACACTGCCGATTTTGTAGGTTTTCCTACAATGATCATGAGGAAGGTGAGGGATCAGCCCAGAACTACACGGCAGGACCTGGTCAATGACCTGAAGAGAGCTGGGACCATAGTCTCAAAGAAAACCATTAGTAACACACTACGCTGTCATGGATTAAAATCCTGCAGGGCACGCAAGGTCCCCCTGCTCAAGCCAGTGCTTGTCCAGGCCCGTCTGAAGTTTGGCAATGATCATCTGGATGATCTAGAGGAGGAATGAGAGAAGGTCATGTGGTCTGATGAGACAAAATAGAGCTTTTTGGTCTAAACTCCACTCGCCGTGTTTGGAGGAAGAAGAAGGATGAGTACAACCCCAATAACACCATCCCAACCCGTGAAGCATGGAGGTGGAAACATCATTCTTTGGGGATGCTTTTCTGCAAAGGGGACAGGACGACTGCACCGTATTGAGGGGAGGATGGATGGGGCCATGTATCGCAAGATCTTGGCCAACAACCTCCTTCACTCAGGAAGAGCATTGAAGATGGATTGTGGCTGGGACCTGGAGGATCTGGAGAAGGTCTGTATGGAGGAGTGGGCCAAAATCCCTGCTGCAGTGTGTGCAAACCTGGTCAAGAACTACAGGAAACATATGATCTCTGTAATTGCAAACAAAGGTTTCTGTACCAAATATTAAGTTCTGCTTTTCTGATGTATCAAATACTTATGTCATACAATAAAATGCAAATGAATTACTTAAAAATCATACAATGTGATTTTCTGGATTTTTGTTTTAGATTCCGTCTCTCACAGTTGAAGTGTACCTATGATACAAATTACAGACCTCTACATGCTTTGTAAGTAGGAAAACCTGCAAAATCGGCAGTGTATCAAATACTTGTTCTCCCCACTGTACAAGTGGTTAACCTGGTGTGAAATGGAAAAGTGTTTTTTGCATATTCCAACTCCCCCTGAGAGTGGGGTTATGGCCAGATATAAGACACTATTGACTGCTGCGACCCTGTAGCAATTAGGGTTGAGTGCATTGCTCAAGGACAGATCAACCCCCAAAAATCCACCTTGACGGCTCTGGGATTCGAACTAGCAACCTTTCCGTTATAGTACCCAACTTTTGTGTATGCCACTCTGTAAAATGCACTGTAAAATGTTTACATTCAGTCAAATAAACCATTTAATTTGTTTTTTATTACCATAGTCATTGCGCAAACCATTCCAGCGCCAGATGTTGAAGGCTAATATGGCCACATTGATAATGCTCACAAGGACAACGCCCAGAGAGACAATTACTACAAACGCCACTCTCCATGTGTGTGTGTAAAAAAGGAACAGCTCACCTGCAAGACACAAATCAATTGAGATTAGTGGCATGCTTACCACTGCTATCAAATAATATTAAAGGGACATTTCACTCATAAAGAAAGTTTTGTCAGATGTTTACAGACATCAAATGTAGACTAATGTCAAGATGAAACCACATCCCATGACATCAGTTGTGAAAATCCAGCAATATTCCTCGATCCCAAATTTTCCTGGATTAATGTTATGCTTATCTTTTCCATTCATTTGGGGTGGAGGCATATAGCTGGATCTACAAAAACCAACATGGTTTCATTTTGATATTAGAATTCTTTAGAGTTCTAAAAAATGTTGACAAACCTTTTTCCAACTGTCCTATTTATGTTAAATTAATACTTAGCATTTGTAATACGAAAGCATATAAAACAATAAAAGTGTTAGGCCTCCCGAGTGGTGTAGCGGTCTAAGGCACAACATCGCAATGCTAGAGGCGTCACTACAGATCTGGGTTAGATCCCGGGCTGTGTCGCAGCTGGCTGTGACCGGGAGACCCATGAGGTGTTCCACAATTGGCCCAGCGTCATCCGGATTAGGGGAGGGTTTGTCCGGCTGGGATGTCCTTGTCCCATCGCGCTCTAGCGACTCCTTCTGGCGACCTGGCGTGCTGACTTCGGTCGCCAGCTGTACGATGTTTCCTCCTACACATTGGTGCGGCTGGCTTCCGGGGTTAAGCGGGCATTGTGTCAAGAAGCAGTGCGGCTTGGCGGGGTCATGTTTCAGAGAACGCGTGGCTCTTGACCATCGCCTATCCCGAGTCCGTTTGGGAGTTGCAGCGATGGGACAAGACCGTAACTAACAATTGGATATCACGAAATTGGGAAGAAAAAGGGGTAAAAGTACCAATAAATGTATAAAAAATAATACATTAAAAATGTTTCATATCAGTTAAACAATAACATTATGTTGTGCTACTCACTAGGGACGTGAAACTCTGTCTCCATCACCTCATGGAGCTGCTTCTGTCTCAGTCTGCAGGTAAAGACGTTGGTGTCAGTGTCCTTTACGATGGTCTTTAATTTGACTATGTAGAATCCCTCATAGTCCCTGTCTGTCTCTGAAGATCCAGCAGACAGAGTGACCCCTTCACTGTCCAGCCACTCCAACTCAGGCTCAGGGAACCAGCCTTTAGTCACACACAGCAGAACCACCCTCCTTCTTTTCTCCCTCAATGAAAACCTCTGGCTTGGATCCTGTAGCTACAGACACAAACTGGAGTTGAAGTACCACTGAGATTGGGGACAGAATCATATACTTGAAGGAACAGAGCAAATCACTGTGGGCTATTGTATTTACAGTGCATTCGGAAAGTATTCAGACCCTTGACTTTTCCACATTTTGTTCCGTTACAGCCTTATTCTGAAATGGATTAAATTTGTTTTTTTTCCTCACCAAGTCCACACACAATATCTCACAATAACAAAGCCAAAACAGATTTTTAGACATTTTTGCAAATGTATCAAAATCTAACAACAGAAATACCTTACATTCACACAAGTATTCAGACCCTTTGCCATGAGATTCGAAATTGAGCTCAGGTGCATCCTGTTTCCATTGATCATACTTGAGATGTTTCTACAACTTGATTGGAGTCCACCTGTGGTAAATTCAATTGATTGGACATGATTTGGAAAGGCACACACCTGTCTATATAAAGTCCCACAGCTGGCAGTGCATGTCAGAGCAAAAACCAAGCCATGAGATTGAAGGAAATGTCCGTAGAGACATGACTGTGTTGCAGCACAGATCTGGGCAAGGGTACCAAAAAATGTTCTACAACATTGAAGGTCCCCAAGAACATAGTGGCCTCCATTATTCCAAAAATGGAAGAAGTTTGGAACCACCAAGACTATACCAGAGCTGGCCGCCCAGCCAAACTAAGCAATGGGGGGAAGGGCCTTGGCCATGGAGGCGACCAAGTAACCGATGGTTACTATGATACTCTGTGGAGTTGTGAGAACCTTCCAGAAGGACAACCATCTCTGTCGCACTCCACCAATCAGGCCTTCATTGTAAAGTAGCCAGACGGAAGCCACTCCTCACCTAAAGGACTCTCAGACCATGAGAAACGAGATTCTCTGGTCTGACGAAACCAAGATTGAAATCTTTGGCCTGAATGCCAAGCGGCATGTCTGGAGGAAATATGGCACCATCCCTACGGTGAAGTATGGTGGTGGCAGCATCATGCTGTGGGGATGTTTTTCAGTGGCAGGGACTGGGATACTAGTCAGGATCGAGGGAAAGATGACAGTAGCAAAGTACAGAGGATCTTTGATGAAAACCTGTTCCAAAGCTCTCAGGACCTCAGATTGGGGCGAAGGTTCACCTTCCAACTGGAGAACGACACTAAGCACACAGCCAAGACAACACAGGAGTGGCTTCAGGACAGGTCTCTGAATGTCATTGAGGGACCCAGCCAGAGCCCAGACTTGAACCCGACCAAACATCTCTGGAGAAACCTGAAAATAGCCGTGCAGCAATGCTCCCCATCCAACCTGACAGACTGTAATCGCTGCCAACGGTGCTTCAACAAAGTACTGAGTAAAGTGTCTAAATACTTATGGAAATGTGATATTTCCGTTTTTTATCTAAAAACCTGTTTTTGCTTTGTCATAATGGTGTAATGTGTGTAGATTGATGAGGGGGAAAAACTGTAATCAATTTTAGACTAATGCTGTAACATGTGGAAAATGTGGAAAAAGTCAAGGAGTCTGAATACTTTCCGAATGCACTGTATGGGGAAATAAATGTACCTCTTATGTAGACTTGAACAGTAGCATCATCATAATAGGTCTTAGACTGAACAAGACATTTGTAAAATCCATCATCAGTTCCTTGTACCCTGGTCAGTTTCAAAGAGGTGTTGCCCTTCTTCAGTTCCTCTTTAAACAATGATGTCCTTCCCCTGTAGGAGCTGATCTGATCATGGTATTTGTCTCTGCCATCTTGGTAGAGATGGACGCGAATGTTTGACTGAGTGTCTGGGAGGTTGAATCTGAACCATTCAACACTCATGTCCTCAGCGCTGATGTTGGGTTTGATGTAACAGGGCAGAATGATGTCATCACCAGCCACAGCAGCAATGTCACGAGTCGGATTAAGAACCTCAAACTTCTCTGTAAAGAGAAACAACTATTCACTTTCAAAAACTACCATGCACATCATCAACTGTTGGTCCAATTCAGACTTTTACATACATTTATTTTCTCTTTATTTAAATTTTATCAAGTCAGCTAAGAACATATTCTTATTTTCAATGGCGGCCTACCGGGGAACAGTGGGTTAACTGTCTTGTTCAGGGGTAGAACAACAGATTTTTACCTTTGTCAGCTAGGGGATTCGATCTAGCAACCTTTCGGTTACCGGCCCAACGCTCTAACTACTAGGCTACCTGCTGCCCCACTTTAACATGCCACACTAAGAATAATCACCAAACCTGGCTCAAATACTTGATTTATACTGAACAAAAATATAAACGAAACATGTAAAGTGTTGGTCCCATGTTCCATGAGCTGAAATAAAAGATCCCAGAAATGTTCCATATGCACAAAAAGCTGATTTCTCTAAAATGTTGTGAACACATTTGTTACATCCGTTAGTGATCAGTTCTCTCGTTATGAGAGATCTCTCGTGATCAGCCAAGATAATCCATCTGATAGATGTGACATATCAAGAAGCTGATTAAACAGCATGATCATTACACAGGTGCACCTTGTGCTGGTGACAATAAATAACAGGCCACCATAAAATGTTTAGTTTTGTCACACAACACAATGCTACAGATGTCTCAAGTTTTAAAGGAGCTTGCAATTGGTATGCTGACTGCAGGAATGTCCAACTGAACTGTTGCCAAATAATTTAATGTTCATTTCTCTACCATAAGCCACCTTCAATGTGGTTTCAGAGAATTTGGACCTATTCCAATCAGACTGATACCCGCAGACCCGGTGTAACTACGCCAGCCCAGGGACTCCAACCGGCTTCTTTACCTGCGGGATCATCTGAGACCAGCCACCTGGACAGCTGATGAAACTGAGGAGCATTTCTGTCTGTAAAAAGCCCTTTTGTGGGGAAAAACTCACTGCCCAGTCATGTGAAATCCAAAGATTAGGGACTAATATATATATTTCAATTTATTGATTTCCGTTTTTAAACTGTAACTCAGTTTAAAAAAGAGACTAACAGAGAGATCATGTTAGGGCACTCTACCAGAGACTGCTCTTTGGAGGAGAAGCAGGAGAGTAACACGCAGACAGTCTGTCAAAGTCCACATCATTTCTGAAAGAGAGGATTAAATACTGTTATAAATCATAAAGACCCTGAGCTCTAGACCCTCAATGTGATTCAAAGAAGGCAATGTTATGGATCATTTCTTTTATTTAAACTTTATTGAACTAGGCAAGTCAGTTAAGAACATATTCTTATTTACAATGACGGCCTACCAAAAGACAAAAAGGCCTCCTGCGAGGACGGGGCCTGGGATTTTTTTTAAATGGATACAATATAAATATAGGACAAAACACACATCTCTTCAAGAGAGACACCACAAAACTACATAAAAGAGACACCCCAACACTACATAAAGAGAGACACCCCAACACTACATAAAGAGAGACACCCCAACACTACATAAAAGAGAGACACCCCAACACTACATAAAGAGAGACACCACAACACTACATAAAGAGAGACACCACAACACTACATAAAGAGAGACACCACAACACTACATAAAGAGAGACACCACAACACTACATAAAGAGAGACACCACAACACTACATAAAGAGAGACACCCCAACACTACATAAAAGAGACAACACAACACTACATAAAGAGAGACACCCCAACACTACATAAAGAGAGACACCACTACATAGAGACACACAACACTACATAACGAGAGACACCACAACACTACATAAGAGAGACACCACTACATAGAGACACCACAACACTACATAAAGAGAGACACCACAACACTACATAACGAGAGCACCACAACACTACATAAAGAGAGACACCACTACATAGAAAGAGACACCACAACACTACATAAAAGAGACAACACTGCATAAAGAGAGACACCACAACACTACATAGAGAGAGACACCCCAACACTACATAAAGAGAGGCACCACAATACTACATAACGAGAGACAGCACAATACTACATAAAGAGAGACACCACAACACTATATAAAGAGAGACAACACTATATAAAGAGAGACCCCACAACACTACATAAAGAGAGACACCACAACACCACATAAAGAGAGACACCACAACACTACATAAAGAGAGACACCACAACACTACATAAAGAGACATCACAACACTACATAAAGAGACACCACAACACTACATAAAGAGAGACAGCACAACACTACATAAAGATAGACAACACTACATAAGAGAGAAACCACAACACTACATAATGCGAGACACCACAACAACACAAAAAGAGAGAAATCACAACACTACATAAAGATAGACAACACTACATAAAGAGAGAAACCACAACACTACATAAAGAGAGACACCACAACACTACATAAAGAGAGACACCACACCACTACATAAAGAGAGATGACACTACATAAAGAGAGACACCACAACACTACATAACGAGAGACACCACAACACTACATAAAGAGAGACACACTACATAGAGAGAGACACCACAACACTACATAAAAAGAGACACCACAACACTACATAACATTACATAAAGAGAGACACCACAACACTACATAAAGAGAGACACCACAACACTACATAAAGAGAGATAACACTACATAAAGAGAGACACCACAACACTACATAACGAGAGACACCACAACACTACATAAAGAGAGACAACACTACATAAAGAGAGACACCACAACACTACATAAACAGAGACAACACTGCATAAAGAGAGACACCACAACACTACATAGAGAGAGACACCCATAAAGATAAACAACACTACATAAAGAAAGGCACCACAATACTACACAAAGAGAGACACCACAACACTACATAACGAGAGACAGCACAATACTACATAAAGAGAGACACCACAACACTACATAAAGAGAGACACAACAACACTACATAAAGAGAGACACCACAACACTATATAAAGAGAGACACCACAACACTACATAAAGAGAGATAACACTACATAAAGAGAGACCACAACACTACATAAAGAGAGACACCACAACACTACATAAAGAGAGACAGCACAACACTACATAAAGAGAGACACCACAACACTACATAAAGAGAGACACCACAACACTACATAAAGAGAGACACCACAACACTACATAACAATAGAGACAACAGAACACTACATAGAGAGAGACAACAGTACATAAAGAGAGACAGCACAACACTACATACAGAGAGACACCACAAAACTACATAAAGAGAGACAACACTATATAAAGAGAGACACCACAACACTACATAGAGACAGGCACCACAACACTACATAAAGAGAGAAACCACAACACTACATAAAGAGAGACACCACAACACTACATAAAGAGAGACAACAAAAAACTACATAAAGAGAGACAACATTAACTAAATAGACAACATTAAATAAAGAGAGACAACATTAAATAAAGAGAGACAACACTACATAAAGAGAGACAACACTACATGAAGAGAGACACCACAACACTACATAAAGAGAGACAGCACAACACTACATAAAGAGAGACAACACTACATAAAGAGAGACAACACTGCATAAGAGAGACTACACAACACTACATAAAGAGACACCACAACACTACATAAAGAGAGACAGCACAACACTACATAAAGAGAGACAACACTACATAAGAGAGACAACACAACACTACATACAGAGAGACAACACTACACTACATAAGAGAGACACCACAACACTACATAAAGAGAGACACCACTACATAACGAGAGACACCACAACACTACATTAAGTGAGACACCACAACACTACATTAAGAGAGACACCACTACATAAGAGAGACACCACAACACCACATAAAGAGAGAAACCACAACACTACATAAAGATAGACAACACTACATAAAGAGAGAAACAACAACACTACATAAAGAGAGACACCACAACAGCACAAAAGAGAGAAATCACAACACTACACATAAAGATAGACAACACTACATAAAGAGAGAAACCACAACACTACATAACGAGAGACACCACAACACTACATAAAGAGAGACACCACACCACTACATAAAGAGAGATGACACTACATAAAGAGAGACACCACAACACTACATAAGAGAGACACCACAACACTACATAAAGAGAGACACACTACATAGAGAGAGACACCACAACACTACATAAAAAGAGACACCGCAACACTACATAACATTACATAAAGAGAGACACCACAACACTACATAAAGAGAGACACCACAACACTACATAAAGAGAGATAACACTACATAAAGAGAGACACAACAACACTACATAACGAGAGACACCACAACACTACATAAAGAGAGACACACTACATAGAGAGAGACACCACAACACTACATAAACTGAGACAACACTGCATAAAGAGAGACACCACAACACTACATAGAGAGAGACACCCCAACACTACATAAAGAGAGGCACCACAATACTACATAAAGAGAGACACCACAACACTACATAACGAGAGAGACACCACAATACTACATAAAGAGAGACACCACAACACTACATAAAGAGACACAACAACACTACATAAAGAGAGACACCACAACACTATATAAAGAGAGACACCACAACACTACATAAAGAGAGACAGCACAACACTACATAAAGAGAGACACCACAACACTACATAAAGAGAGACACCACAACACTACATAAAGAGAGACACCACAACACTACATAACAATAGAGACAACAGAACACTACATAAGAGAGACAACAGTACATAAAGAGAGACAGCACAACACTACATAAAGAGAGACACCACAAAACTACATAAGAGAGACAACACTATATAAAGAGAGACACCACAACACTACATAAAGACAGACACCACAACACTACATAAAGAGAGAAACCACAACACTACATAAAAGAGACACCACAACACTACATAAAGAGAGACACCACAACACTACATAAAGAGAGACAACAAAAAACTACATAAAGAGAGACAACATTAACAGAGAGACACTAAATAGACAACATTAAATAAAGAGAGACAACATTAAATAAAGAGAGACAACACTACATAAAGAGAGACAACACTACATGAAGAGAGACACCACAACACTACATAAAGAGAGACAGCACAACACTACATAAAGAGAGACAACACTACATAAAGAGAGACAACACTGCATAAAGAGAGACTACACAACACTACATAAAGAGACACCACAACACTAACATAAAGAGAGACAGCACAACACTACATAAAGAGAAACAACACTACATAAGAGAGACAACACAACACTACATAAAGAGAGACAACACTACACTACATAGAGAGACACCACAACACTACATAAAGAGAGACAGCACAACATAAAGAGAGACACAACACTACATAACGAGAGACACCACAACACTACATTAAGTGAGACACCACAACACTACATTAAGAGAGACACCACTACATAGAGAGAGACACCACAACACCACATAAAGAGAGAAACCACAACACTACATAAAGAGAAACATAAAGATAGACAACACTACATAAAGAGAGAAACCACAACACTACATAAAGAGAGACACCACAACACTACATAAAGAGAGACACCACAACACTACATAAAGAGAGATGACACTACATAAAGAGAGACACCACAACACTACATAAAGAGAGACACCACAACACTACATAAAGAGAGACACACTACATAGAGAGAGACACCACAACACTACATAAAAAGAGACACACAACACTACATAACATTACATAAAGAGAGACACCACAACACTACATAAAGAGAGACACCACAACACTACATAACGAGAGACACCACAACACTACATAAAGAGAGACACACTACATAGAGAGAGACACCACAACACTACATAAACAGAGACAACACTGCATAAAGAGAGACACCACAACACTACATAGAGAGAGACACCCCAACACTACATAAAGAAAGGCACCACAATACTACATAAAGAGAGACACCACAACACTACATAACGAGAGACAGCACAATACTACATAAAGAGAGACACCACAACACTACATAAAGAGAGACACAACAACACTACATAAAGAGAGACCACAACACTACATAACGAGAGACACCACAACACTACATAAAGAGAGACAGCACAACACTACATAAAGAGAGACACCACAACACTACATAAAGAGAGACACCACAACACTACATAAAGAGAGACACCACAACACTACATAACAATAGAGACAACAGAACACTACATAAAGAGAGACAACAGTACATAAAGAGAGACAGCACAACACTACATAAGAGAGACACCACAAAACTACATAAAGAGAGACAACACTATATAAAGAGAGACACCACAACACTACATAGAGACAGACACCACAACACTACATAAAGAGAGAAACCACAACACTACATAAAGAGAGACACCACAACACTACATAAAGAGAGACACCACAACACTACATAAAGAGAGACAACACTTATAAGACAGCACAACACTACATAAAGAGAGACAACACTACATAAAGAAAACACTTTATGTAGTGACATCACAACACATAAAGAAACCCACAACACTACATAAAGAGACCAACAACACTACATAAAGAGACACCACAACACTTATAAAGAGAGTGGTGTCTCACTACATAAATATAAAGAGAGACAACACTGCATAAGAGAGACACAACACTACAAGAAGACACCACTATACTACATAAAGAGAGACACCACAACACTACATAAAGAGACACCCCAACACTACATAAAGAGAGACAACACTACATATGTAGTGTTGTGAGAGACTCACAACACTACATATCGAGAGAGACACCACAACACTACATAAACAGAGACAACACTGCATAAGGAGAGACACCACAACACTACATAGAGAGAGACACCCCAACACTACATAAAGAAAGGCACCACAATACTACATAAAGAGAGACACCACAACACTACATAACGAGAGACAGCACAATACTACATAAAGAGAGACACCACAACACTACATAGAGACAACACGATATAAAGAGAGACACCACAACACTACATAAAGAGACCACAACACAACACCACACTACATAAAGAGAGACAACACTACACTACATAAAGAGAGACAACACTACACTACATAAAGAGACACCCACAAGATACCACAACACTACAGAAAGAGACACCACAACACTACATCAAGAGAGACACCACAACACTACATAGAGAGACACAACACAAGACTACATAAAGAGAGACACACAACACTACATAAAGAGAGACAACACTACATAAAGAGACAGACAACACTGCATAAGAGAGACTACACAACACTACATAAAGAGAGACACCACAACACTACATAGAGAGACACCACAACACTACATAAAGAGAGACACCACTACATAGAGAGAGACAACACAACACTACATAAAGAGAGACACCACAACACTACATAGAGAGACACCCCAACACTACATAAAGAGAGACACCACAACACTACATAAAGAGAGACACCACAACACTACATAAAGATACACAACACTACATAAGAGAGACAACACAACACTACATAAAGAGAGACACCACAACACTACATAGAGAGACACCACAACACTACATAAAGATACACAACACTACATAAGAGAGACAACACAACACTACATAAAGAGAGACAACACTACACTACAAGAGAGACACCACAACACTACATAAAGAGAGACAGCACTACATAAAGACACACCACTACATAAGAGAGACACCACAACACGACAAAGAGAGACACCACAACACTACATAAAGAGAGACACCACTACATAGAGAGAGACACCACAACACTACATAAAGAGAGACAACACTACATAAAGAGAGACACCACAACACTACATAAGAGAGACACCACAACACTACATAAAGAGAGACAACACTACATAAAGACACCACAACACTACATAAAGAGGGACACCACAACACTTCATAAGAGAGACACCACAACACTACATAAAGAGAGACACCACTACATAGAGAGAGACACCACAACACTGCATAAAGAGAGACAACACTACATAAAGAGAGACACCACAACACTACATAAGAGAGACACCCAACACTACATAAAGAGAGAGCACCACAATACTACATAACGAGAGACAGACACAAAACTACATAAAGAGAGACACCACAACACTACATAAAGAGAGACACCACAACACTACATAAAGAGAGACAACACTATATAAAGAGAGACACCACAACACTACATAAAGAGAGACAACACAACACCACATAAAGAGAGACACCACAACACCACATAAAGAGAGACACCACAACACTACATTAAGAGAGACACCACTACAGAGAGAGAGACACCACAACACCACATAAAGAGAGAAACCACAACACTACATAAAGATAGACAACACTACATAAAGAGAGAAACCACAACACTACATAACGAGAGACACAACAACACTACATAAAGAGAGACACCACAACACTACATAAAGAGAGATAACACTACATAAAAGAGACACCACAACACTACATAAAGAGAGACACCACAACACTACATAAAGAGAGACAGCACTACATAAAGAGAGACACCACAACACTACATAACGAGAGACACCACAACACTACACAAAGAGAGACACCACTACATAGAGAGAGACACCACAACACTACATAAAGAGAGACACCACAACACTACATAACAAGAGACACCACAACACTACATAAAGAGAGACACCACTACATAGACAGAGACACCACAACACTACATAAAGAGAGACACCACAACACTACATAAAGAGACATCACAACACTACATAAAGAGACACCACAACACTACATAAAGAGAGACAGCACAACACCATAAAGAGACAACACTACATAAGAGAGACAACACAACACTACATAAAGATACACAACACTACATAAGAGAGACAACACAACACTACATAAAGAGAGACAACACTACACTACATAAAGAGAGACACCACAACACTACATAAAGAGATACAGCACTACATAAAGAGAGACACAACACTACATAACGAGAGACACCACAACACTACATTAAGAGAGACACCACAACACTACATAAAGAGAGACACCACTACATAGAGAGAGACACCACAACACTACATAAAGAGAGACAACACTACATAAAAAGAGACACCACAACACTACATAACGAGAGACACCACAACACTACATAAAGAGAGACACCACTACATAGAGACACCACAACACTACATAAAGAGAGACACCACAACAATTCATAACGAGAGACACCACAACACTACATAAAGAGAGACACCACTACATAGAGAGAGACACCACAACACTGCATAAAGAGAGACAACACTGCATAAAGAGAGACACCACAACACTACATAGAGAGAGACACCCCAACACTACATAAAGAGAGGCACCACAATACTACATAACGAGAGACAGCACAAAACTACATAAAGAGAGACACCACAACACTACATAAAGAGAGACACCACAACACTACATAAAGAGAGACAACACTATATAAAGAGAGACACCACAACACTACATAAAGAGAGACAACACAACACTACATAAAGAGAGACAACACTATATAAAGAGAGACACCACAACACTACATAAAGAGAGACAACACAACACCACATAAAGAGAGACACCACAACACTACATAAAGAGAGACACCACAACACTACATAAAGAGACATCACAACACTACATAAAGAGACACCACAACACTACATAAAGAGAGACAGCACAACACTACATAAAGAGAGACAACACTACATAAGAGAGACAACACAACACTACATAAGAGAGACAACACAACACGACATAAAGATACAACACAACACTACATAAAGAGAGACAACACTACACTACATAGAGAGACACCACAACACTACATAAAGAGAGACACCACACCACTACATAGAGAGATAACACTGCATAAAAAGAGACACCACAACACTACATAAAGAGAGACACCACAACACTACATAAAGAGAGATAACACTACATAACACCACAACACTACATAACGAGAGACACCACAACACTACATAACGAGAGACACACTACATAGAGAGAGACAC